>NC_143012.1:131034526-131203792 GCF_055824585.1 Amblyomma mixtum
TTTCTTCTGCTACTACTATTGTATCGCTAATTTGAATTATATTTATTTCTGCTTTATTGCCACTAAGGTAAAGCCAAATCTCTCGAGGTGCTGTTTTGACTAAGCCATTTAATTTCTTATTAAAATATTGCTTTTTTCATTTAATCGGAGCCATTTTTAAACTTGAATAAAACTTCGGTTGGGCCTAGTTGGCACATGTTAGTGTTAGCATGTACCAACAGCGCCTGTGTGTATTTGCGTGTCTCTTCGTTGAATATCGTCCCGTGTTTGCGCAACCTTCACTTTAACTGAAGGAGTGTACGATGGGGGGCTAGTTGGTAATCCATGAACTAAGAACGAAAACCACGCAAAGGACGATACACAGGGAAGAAGTAGACAGGACGAGCGCGGACTTGCAACTGTCTATTGAAACATATCTTCCTTCCATCACCAACCCTACGCATGCGCAACAAGCAATCTCTATCTAATCGAGTTCAGGAACTTCAGTTCCTTCTTGTACAGATGGACCGAAGCCTCGCTTACACACTTTTCGGGCCCATATCTATCAATCTGCCAGGCTTCGATGACCTCACGTGTTTTCTGGTCTTTGGCCCTTCCGATTATCTTTGTGCGCTCAAAGAGTGGCGTGCATTTATTGTCACACGAAAGACAGTGTTTTGGCAAATGCATGCCGCTGTGAGAGCCCAACGAATTTTTATGGGACAAACGTTTACGTGGGACAAACGGGACGCTGCATTAATAAGCGCCTACAAGAACATAAAAATTCGTTGGGCTCTCACAGCGGCATGCATTTGCCAAAACACTGTCTTTCGTGTGACAATAAATGCACGCCACTCTTTGAGCGCACAAAGATAATCGGAAGGGCCAAAGACCAGAAAACACGTGAGGTCATCGAAGCCTGGCAGATTGATAGATATGGGCCCGAAAAGTGTGTAAGCGAGGCTTCGGTCCATCTGTACAAGAAGGAACTGAAGTTCCTGAACTCGATTAGATAGAGATTGCTTGTTGCGCATGCGTAGGGTTGGTGATGGAAGGAAGATATGTTTCAATAGACAGTTGCAAGTCTGCGCTCGTCCTGTCTACTTCTTCCCTGTGTATCGTCCTTTGCGTGGTTTTCGTTCTTACTTCACTTTAACCGTTTTTAAACTCCTTCGTAATTTCGATACCTCAGCTGAGCGGTGTTTCCTCCTGCGCAGCCGCTTTATCTTGCGCTTGATGTGTATAATAGGCCAATTAATCCAAGGACTACGGGGCTTTATATTCTTTTCCCGAGTGGGAACAATCTGTCGACGCAATGTTTTATTGTCGACGCTCAAAACGCGACGCCTTCCTTGAAAAAGCCAGAAAACAAAGAATTACCACAAGCGATCTTGGGCACCCTGATGAAGATGCAAATCCTGTCTACATAAATGAGCACCTGTGCCCTTCACTCAAGAAGCTGATGGGACTCACTGTTGCTCGTAAGAAAGATAAGCAATGGAAGTTTGCGTCGACGAGGAATGGCCGCATCTTTGCTAAGAAGGATGTAACTTCGTCAGTGGCCGGATCGATTGCGTCAATGACCTGGAAAAGATAGTCTGAAGATTTCGTGCGCCTACTGAGATTTCCCTTTTGATTAGGCATGGCTTCCCAGTTCTTTCTACCTGCAGATATCAATAGCCTTTTTGCAAAAAACAAAAAAGTAACGTCATTCTTTCATCTTAACGCACAATCTCTGCGCAGTAAAGAGGATGAAATAATCGCATTTCTTGGCTTGTTTGATTTCGAGTTTGACATAATATTTTTCCCTGAGACCTGGTACCGAACTGATCATGAAGCCCTTATCATGCCGCATTATAACTCATACGTGCTAAACCGCCCAAATAAAAAAGGCGGTGGAGTAATGATAGCTGCAAAGGAATCCGTTCGGTGTTCAGTTCTTCCTGACTTTACTAAATCCTGTGAAGATTTTGAAATACTTTCTCTAAAGGCTGGGCAGAACATTTTTCTGTTTTGTACAGACCTCCATGTGGTAGGATTCCAAACTTTCTTTCATTTCTTGACACTTTTTTAACATGGATAACAGAAAACAGATTTTACTTAGTCCTTGGCGGCGACATCAACATAGACTTTTCTACACCCTCAACTCAGCAGCGTCAAATAAATAACCTGTTAGACTGTAACGGTTTCATTAATGCCATCATTGATCCAACGCGCCTGTCCATATCGACCGCAACTTCAATAGATGCTTTCATTACAAATTTGCATGACAAGTCAATCGTGTCTGGCGTTATCTCTGGCCAGGTTAGTGATCACCTACCAATTTTTTACTTCATAGATAGTCGTATAACAAAGTCCAATAAAACTACTCAGCAACAGCGACAGTTAGTGAATAAGGATACCTTGACACACTTTCGGTCTAGACTTGAGCAAATAGACTGGAGTCCAGTTTATGAGGTTACAGATCCTGACAAAGCATATGATATATTTATAAGCATCATAAAACCGGTATATATTGAATGCTTCCCATATCGAAGCACCAGAAAACGAAAGAGTGCTCGTAAGCCATGGATAAACAAAGAATGTTTAAAGATGACAAAACACAAAAACTACCTTTATAATTGTTTCATTAAGATTAGAAGCACTGATGACTTTCTTATATTTAAGGCGTATAGAAACAAGGTGACATCATTTCTGCGTCAGGCAAAGAAAGAGTACTTCCATAGTCTTTTCAACAAGGATGTTCTGAAGCGAAGTGATAAGGTATGGAAACAACTTAATACCATTATTAACCCATCCAAGAGCATTAATGAACTGGAAGTCATGATAGATGATGAGACGTTATCAGGAAAAAAGCTGGCTGATTCTTTTAACGATTTCTTTGTGTCTGTTGCGCATACTATTCACGACCCTACTTGCATGAGATATCTTGGTCAATCAAACTCGTTGACCGCTTTCCTGGCTCCAACAGACCAAAACGAGATTATGCGATGCTTTAATAGCCTCAAAAATAGCAAGTCGAAGGACGTGGATGGGTTCCAGATCCAACCGTTAAAACATGTAATTGATTTCCTTTGTCCTATCTTAGACCATGTCTTTAACTGCTGTTTCGCCCAGGGCACCTTTCCTAGTAGGATGCAAACTGCGAGGGTCATTGTAATTCATAAAGGAGGGGATACTAACAATTTATCCAATTACCGTCCGATATCTATACTCCCGTTATTTTCCAAATGTTTAGAAAAGCTGTTACATAACAGGATTCTAGGTTTTTGCGAAAAGCATAAGTTGATCACACCTAGTCAGCATGGATTTAGGAAATTACACTCCACTGAGACCGCTCTTCTTACACAGAAGGAGCTGATTTCAGAATCTTTCCAACACAAAGAACTAACACTAGGCATTTTTATAGATTTTTCTAAGGCGTTCGATCGCGTTAATCACGAAACCTTATTACTAAAACTAGACAGATATGGCTTCCGAGGTTGTTTTTATAGTATCATTAAATCATATTTAGAGGCCCGTTTTCAGCAGGTTGTGATTGATAATACACTATCTGACCCCAAGCATATTGCTGCCGGCGTACCCCAGGGTAGCATACTCGGACCGCTACTTTTTAATCTCTACATTAATGATATTGTAAACATTGACCCTAACACAACTTTTGTTATCTACGCTGATGACACCAGCCTATTTTTCAGGGCACCATGTGTATCGAGTCTGGAAGTAACTGCTACGAGGTGCCTACGTTCGCTACACCACTGGTCACTTTCCAATTCGCTGAATATCAATATAAGCAAGACAAAAGCTGTGCTTTTTAGACCCCGTAATAAGTCTGTTTCTGAGTTAACGTTATCAATCGGTTCATCAAAAATACACGTCTCCTCTTCCGTTAAAAGCCTTGGTGTCACATTCCACGAGAACTTATCTTGGGATGTTCATGTTGTTAATACAGCTGCCAAAATTTCAAGAGTAGTAGGTATCCTGTCCAAGTTTCGGTACTACTTTCCACAATGCATAAAAAAACTTTTGTACGACTCTTTGTTCACCAGTGTTATAACTTATTGTTTCTTAGTCTGGGGTACAACCACTGTCTCCAATATTACAAAACTCCATGTACTACAGAAAAAAGCAGTTCGTGCAATTAACAACATTTCAAATGATGCACACACCAAACCTGTCTTTGAGGCATTACACATTGTACCTATTGTGCAATTGTACTCTGTCCTGCTGCGCAAAAAGTACACATCAAATATTAATCAAGGAACTGCATTCCTCGCTGATTTGTCTAGACTAATATGCAGAGAACGCCCCTACAATACGCGCATCGGAGACAACTGGTATTTACCGCGAACGCGAACTAACTACGGCAGACAAATGCTGTCCTATAATATCCCGTCCATTTTAAACAATTTGCGAAAAACTGTAATTAGTGAAGAGTAACAGCATATAGTCTCTTTCTTTAGTGTACTAACTCAGCCTGCTTTTATGCCTTCCCTCTTTACGTGATATGTTTGATGGTTATGTGTTTTTTGATGCCCTGAACGTGTTTATTTTCGATGCAATGTGCTTTTGTTTTAAATATGTCACAGGCATAACATATAATGTACTGTTGTGTGATTGTGGGTTTTTGTGCACAATGTAGTTGCTGTAGGGGGCGGGGACCTCCGTCAAGCCTCTATAGGCTTTTTGTCCCCGCTCCCCACATCCTTGATGTGAAAATAAACCTGATTGATTGATTGATAAGCACAGCCATAGGCCTTCAACAGCTTCACAATCGCAGGCAACTTCGAATTCACTAAATGATATTTCTAAAAAAATCTTGAATGGACGTGTCGTTTGCCTGTCCATAATCCTTAAATTGCACAGGAACAAAGAGTTGGCGTAGAGTGCTTGTTCTGATCAGCATGTGCACAGAGACATTTATGATCAGATATCTCGTCTTTCACAGACACAATATAGTCACCCACTTTGCCAGAAAGAAACACCAAGTCCAAAAGTGACCGAGATTCAAGTGTTACCCTCGTGTCTTCCACGATTTGTTGCAGGCTGTGTGAAAACATTATTTGCAGCAGTGCTTCGGAACTAGAAATTTCTACCTTCCCAGGTAGCAATCTGTGCCAGTTAATATTTGGCAAATTATTGTATATTTGGCAAATTGCACGCGGCAGCAGCATCAGCAGCGGCTCGAGCGATCCATCGCAACACGCGCTGTTTTGCAGCTGTTTTTCACCGCCTGAGAAACACGGTGTGGTGATAGCTGTTGCCGGGGGTCATCGTCATTGGCCCGATGACCACTCGTGATTGCGTCATCTCCCAGCAAGGCTTTAAAAAGAAGGACCGGCCCCGCTCCTGAGCATTGCACGCGGCAGCAGCATCAGCAGCGGCTCGAGCGATCCATCGCAACACGCGCTGCCCCGCTGCGGTGGCTCAGTGGCTACGGCGCTCGGCTGCTGACCCGAAATACGCGGGTTCGATCCCGGCCGCGGCGGCTGAATTTCTATGAAGGCGAAATTCTAGAGGCCCGTATGCTGTGCGATGTCAGTGCACGTTAAAGAACCCCAGGTGGTCGAAATTTCCGGAGCCCTTGACTACGGCGTCCCTCATAGCCTAAGTTGCTTCGGGACGTTAAACCCCAATAAACCAAACCAAACCAAGCAACACGCGCTGTTTTGCAGCTGTTTTTCACCGCCTGAGAAACACGGTGTGCTGATAGCTGTTGCCGGGGGTCATCGTCATTGGCCCGTGGACCACTCGTGATTGCGTCATCTCCCAGCAAGGCTTTAAAAACAAGGACCGGCCCCGCTCCTGAGCATTGCACGTGGCAGCAGCATCAGCAGCGGCTCGAGCGATCCATCGCAACACGCGTCCTGTGTTTTGCAGGTTGGTGTCTTCGCTTTCTCGAATTGTA
Organism: Amblyomma mixtum; assembly: GCF_055824585.1. NCBI lineage: Eukaryota > Metazoa > Arthropoda > Arachnida > Ixodida > Ixodidae > Amblyomma > Amblyomma mixtum. Next base: position 131,040,414 of record NC_143012.1, read on the forward strand.
ATAATAGACGATATGTCTGCTGCTGTTGCTGCCGCTGCTGCCACTTCTAGTCGCGGATGCTCTTGCTTGCTTCGAACTGAACAATGACCGCCGACATTTCGTCTGATATATGCTTAGCCTGTCACAAAACTTCGGACAAGGATTCCATCCTTATCACATGCTCTGAATGTACTTTTGCTTATCATGCGGGGAGCTGTTCTGGAGTGGCTGAATCAGCAATCAAGGCTAAGCGGGACATAGGGAAATCATGGTTGTGCCCCGCGTGTAAGGGTTCAAAATTGAGGACAAGCCAAAGCTCTAAAATTGAACCTGGAGCCGACATTTCCACAAAGCTAACCACATTGAATAAAAAAATCAGCATGCTTATTCCGATCGTGGAAAAATTTGAAGAACTATGAAAGATTACATGAAAGACTATGAAAGATTACATTCAGGCAGTGCAGAAATCTGTCGATTTTCTGTCGAACAAATATGATACTCTCCTAGAAGCAGTGACAGCGCAGGGCAGACAAATTGATGAACTAAGGTCGAGGGTTTAGACAGCAGAGACTGGCACTTCACCCCGGGAAATTAGGGAACTGAGAAAGGCGATTAACGACCTTGATCAGTACAGCCGCAGGCAAAGTCTCGAGATGCTCTGAGGATGAAAACCTTTTGGTGAAACTTAATGGAATGGCGCGCAAACTGAATCTGCCGGAAGTAAAGACGGGAAGGCTATCCACAGACTGCCTAGCAAACCCGACATGGTGCCGGCTCTGCTTGTCCGCTTTTCTGCGCGAGCGTTGGAGAACCAGTGGATGGACCAACGGAAACTCCTTCTTGATAAGTAGCTAAACGTGCGCTTTTTTGATAACCTAAGTCACTACAACAGGAAGCTAATGCGGCTTTCTAAGGTCCGAGCCAAAGAGAAATCATATCAGTTCGTTTTGTTCAAGAATGGAAAGGTGCTTGCTAGGAAACAGCCAGGCGATCTGTCATCCAAATAAAGAATGAGGATGATATCGACAAGCTTGTTTGAGAAGGAAAGGTTCAGCTTTTGTCCGGTCATAAATGGCTGTGACGGCTAACGACCTCAGGTATTATAACACTAAATCATTCACCAATGCCTTGAAGTACCTACAACCAGTTCACAATTTCTTATCCGTGTTTCACCTCAACTCGCGCAGTCTGCGAAATAAGCATATAGACGTCAGCTCATACCTTGAGTCGCTGGATCATGATTTCAGTGTCTTAGCATTTACAGAAACTTGGTTTGCTGGACCAAATGATGTTGTCCTGTTTGATAACTATCAGTGTGAAGCAGTGTACCGCTGTAATCAGAAAGGGGGTGGTGTCGCTCTTTATGTGAAAAAAGACATAACGTTCACCGTCATACCTGAATACACGGTAGTCACAGATGATTATGAAATGCTCACAGTTAAGAACATTGCCTTCACAATAGGTATGCTATATCGCCCACCTTCTGGATCCTTACAAAACTTCTATAAGTTCTTTGAAGACCTGTGTGAGAACCTTATGTGTTTAAAGACACGAGTTGTCATAATAGGAGACTTCAATATTAATCTGCTCTCAGATGATTATTCCTCTTACAACTTAGTGCAGATTGCGCAATCTGCTGGCCTGGGTAACGGGATCAATGTTCCAACCCGTATAACCGCAAATAGCGATTCACTAATTGATTTGTGCTTTACCAGCAGTACAGATCATGACTCTCGAGCCGGAGTTCTAAAGACGGGAATTAGCGATCGCTCGACAGTTTTCTGCTTTGTTCCGATTAATACCAAAGTTCCTGAACCTGATTTTCCCAGACGGAATATCAATGATCATAGCACACTTGAGTTACGTAGTATGCTGAGAGGTACAGAATGGAACGATGTTCTAAACACTGAAAATGCAAACGAGGCATATGATTTCTTTTTTGACAAAATAACTGACGTGTATTACAATGCTTTCCCTATCAAGCAAGAAAGGAAATATTGGAAAGCCAGACAAACCATGGGTCACAAAAAAACTTGTAAAAAGGATGAAGCTACGGGACGCAATATTCAAGGTGTTTATTGCAACCAGAGACTTAGACAAGCTAGCAGAATATAAAAGAGAGCGAAATAAATTAAACTTTGATCTAAAGAAAGCGCGAACGGTGTATTACATCAACAAATTTAGACAACTACAGCTGCTCCCAGAAAACATGAAGGCTAATGAAATCATTGCTTTCTAAAAACCGCAGCTCGATACCGCAAGAGCTTAGCATCATTGATGGTGTCACTTACTCGGGGTCTGACCTGGCTGACAAATTAAATGCTCACTTTTTATCTTCTGGCATATCAGGTAGTAGCTGCGCAAATAGCCCGAACGTTGAGTTCTCGACTGACAGAGTAGAAGAAAGCACCTTTCTGCAGCCAACTACGCCACATGAAATCGCTGCTGTTATCAGGAATTTGAAAGATGGCTGCGCAAGTGGTTTTGATGACATCGAAATTCGTCCAGTGAGAGCTGTGTCAGATATTTTATGTGTTCCTCTTTCGCACATATGCAATCTTGTTTTGAGAGACGGGTGGTTTCCCGACAAAATGAAAATCGCCCGCGTCTGCGCAGTTCATAAAGGCGCCGATCGAACTGTTTTTCGAAATTACCGACCTATATCCGTTTTACCGGTATTTTCGAAAACAGCAAAGCAAGTACTAAAGTCTAAGTTTATTTGTTTTTTGGTTAATAAAGGAATCATAACCGAGCGTCAATACGGGTTTCAGAAAGTCGTGCTTTGCTCAGTATTAAGGAAAAAATAATTGCAAGCATAGAAAAAAGAATTTACATTCTTGGAATATTCTTAGATTTCAAGAAGGCTTTTATTCTATAAAACATAATATTCTTTTCTCAAAGCTAGATCGATATGGTATCCGGGGTATTGCACTCGACTTGATGAAAGTTATCTGCAGAATCGCTTGCAATTTGTAGGCCTCGGGAACAATAAATCGAGTTTGGGAATCATCAAGTGTGGCGTCCCACAAGGTTCGATCTTAGGGCCAATCCTATTCTTAGTCTATATCAACGATATTGTAAATATACCTGCAACCTTGGACATTATCTTATACGCAGATGATACGAACGTCTTCATTAAAGGAAGTAGCATAACCAGTCTAATAACCCAAGCAAATACATGGCTGCAAGTCCTGTCGTCCTGGCTCTGTTGCAATCAGTTGAACTTGAACATTGAAAAAACAAACTAGATTCTTTTTCGTGCAAAAAACAAGTTTGCTGATGTCTCGATCCATCCTGTTTTTCAAGGGAAACCGCCGAAACGCGTGAGCGTGCACAAATTTATCGGAGTATTTTTTGATGAATATTTGAGCTTGACTCGACGCGTAATGGAGTTAAGTATCGAGATTTCCAAAATCGCTGGCATGTTGAATCAACTGAAGTTTATCATACCTACCTGGTTTAAACGACAATTGTACTACGGTTTAATTTACTCTCGTCTATACTATTGCATATTAGTATGGGGAACTACAACAAGAACCAATCTTGAAAGACTACACGTGGTACAAAAGAAGGCTATAAGAATAATCGCAAATAAGACGAGATATAAACACACCCCACCTATTTTTCAGCATTAACACTTCTTCTTGGGCGAGTTGGTGCATACTTGAATTGAAGAAAATAGCGCCAGAGCATGCAGACCACGAAAATTTCAGAATTTTTCAGAAATATAAGGTATTGACAGTTTTCAACATGTTTCCGTCTAGCGTCACTAAGGAGGTGTATAATGGTGTCAGATCTGTTGGTTTAACATTTTTTGAATCCTATAGACGCCAGAACCATGCTTATAATTTACGTGAAGGCAAATATGTCAAAAACAGAGCTCGAACATCGTATGCTACACAGTTAGCTGGCCATCAAATTCCCGAACTGCTCAACACATACCCTCAGCTAGTCGACGCCCTATCCGAGTCAAATTCATCATATGAGTTTAAGAAACGGGTGAAACACCTCCTTCTCAGTAAATGAATCTGTCTGGCTCTGTGTAGTCCGTACTTACGCTATGCATTCATGTTTGAAATCATGCTACCCATTTTCCTAGAGTTATTGTATTAGTGTTGTTCTTCATGGTATTATTGTAGTGTTATTGTAATTGTAACTGTGCAGACCACTTGTGTGTATCCTTATATTTTGGTCGTTTTGCTTTGTTAGTGCGTGTCCATCGTTTGTTATTGTACTGAGTCAGTGCCACACAACATTTTTGCTTTTCTTTCCTTTCGACTTTCTTGTTTTTTCTCCCCATCCGTTTAGTGTTACTTTTGATCTTGTCTGAGTTATGTGTGCAATAAAGGTTCCGAGGCCCCGTCAGAAGTTTGAATACGCCTTTTGCCTCGGCTATCCAGACAGGAAAATTCAATATGTATAAGCATATACACTGTACCGGTTTCTGTCAACAATAAATGAATGAATGAAAATCTCCACTCATTATTGTTGTGGAAGCAACACTACGATAGGTGTAAGCGGTTTCGCGGAGCCCCGGAGAGGTTCAATTACGCCTGCGCGAGGAGCGAGTGTGAGACATTTACTGAGGAATTTCATTTCCACAAAAAAAATTTCCATTTTCTTCGTAACGGCCCCTCTTTCTTTTTCTTCTTAGTCTGGTGGTATGGTTCAAATGAGTGCATAAGAACATGCTTAGATCATCCAAAAACTCCGGACAAGTGGCAGAAGGACTATGCACTGCGCCAACAAGGTAAGCAACATTCACATAAGTAATTTTGCAGCAAACTGTTTCATTCAGAGTGCACTTAATCATTACTGCATCTTCTAGGTCTTCTAACAATGACTTCAACAGGCCCAAACCTAGTATTCCCATCCCATCTGAACATCTGGTACTTTGAGGTTACTACACAGTGACTAAGAACACCGTTATTTAGCCATCTTTCGCTCACGACTACCACATGACGGCTTTCCGTCAGCAATACATAATCTAACTCGGTTACTTTGTTAAAACGGCTACGAGCATTCAATGATAAGATTCGTACCTATGACGGGGAGGATTCAGGCGTTGATTAGCCGGAAATATGCGAGGTGTCAGAGCCATCATGCGTGTTGCCTGTATTTTGAGTGCGTTGTTTGAACTTACCTCGGGAGTTCACAAGTGAGCGGGCGTTCTTGTTTTGCTGTAAAATGTCTTCTAATTGCTGCTACCACCAAAGGTAACGTCTTTCCAGAAGTTTAAAAAACTTAAAGTTATTAAACTGAACGTGTTTCAATCTGAGTATGTTTGAAATTTTTGTGTTTAAAACCTGATGTGTTCTAGAATGTGTTTCTCGAATGTATTTAAAACTGCATGTACTTTCATTTGGAGTGTTTTTGTTCTGTAGGGTGCAAATTTTAGGTCTGTGAGATGAAGTGTGAAATTGAATCCTGTAAAATCTGTACGAGCACTACTGCCGAACTCTACATAGAGGTGGCCGGGTTTTGTCAAGCCGCAGTTATGCGGCTTCTACCCGTCACCCCCTTTTCTCCTTGAGAGCGAAAATAAAGACGATTTGATTTGATTTGATTCTTCTCGTTGTCCCATGCCTATAACTTGCCATCTATTTTGAGTTTACAGAGATCAAAAAATACCGTCTCGCCCTGCCCCTTTCAGAAGAGGCACCTTCCCACAACTTCCTTCGCACCGCTACCGTTTCCTTCGCATAGTCATTGCTTACACTAACCGATTGTCCTTTCAGTTTGCTGCAGTTCTTCAGCACTTGTTGCTTTACTCTGTCGTCATAAAATTTCATAATAACTGGCCTCGGCCGTTCTTTCTTCTTTTTAACTATGCGATTAATTTTTTCAACGCTTTTTACTTCAGCCCCCTGTGCTGTCCCGAGTCCAGTTTGAATTTCCCGCCCGGGTGCCAGCCTCATCTGCGAACACTGGACTTCTCTCCTCCCCGCTCTTTCTCTTCCTTCTCCCCGCGCGCCTTCGCTCTCACCGGCGTGCTTTCTCCATGCTTTCTCCCTCTTTACACCTCCCTCCGGAGGTGTCATGTTACGTAACTCGTGACTCTCGTTCCTTCTACCGCGCTGCACAACTGTGGCAGCACCGCGTTTTTACAGGTTGTAAATGCCTGGATAAATGGTTCGATTTTCCTTGTGTTTGCGACCTGTCATCTATCTGAGGATTGGCCGCAGCCCCAACGCGTGCCACGGATTCAGAATAGTAAAAACGCGCTGAACGTCGAGTCGGTGTCTCGCGCAATCTTCGAAAGCACCTAGGCTCCGCTGGCTGGCTCCGCTCTTCAGAAGTTCCGTTTTCGCATCGCAGCCACGGACGACATGGCGTCACAGGACCGCAAGTCGCCCGCTGCTCAAGTGAGTCCGGACCAGGCTCATTTTGCATGCTCTGAGAACACAGCAAGCTATGTGCTGTCACGGCATTCGTCGCGCTCAGCTCGGTCGGAGCGTTCGGCCGTCTCGACAACGCCAATCATGCTGGCCGCCAGAGCAAGAGCGGAGGCCGCCGCGGCGCGAGTACAGGCTTCTCTCAAGAGGAAACAAGCCGCGATGAAATTGGAAAAGGCCAGATTGGAAGAACAAGAGAAAAGTGCGGCTGCGGCAATGGAACGCAAGAAAGCCGAGCTGGACACAGAGTTACAAGTCATGCAGTTGGAAAGAGAAGCGGCCGCCGGGGAAGCGCAAGCAGACGTCCTGGAGGCTGCCGTAGATCAGCACAGCGGGGAGTATCACATCTGTCGGACTGTCTCCGAGGCATCCGAAGACCGCGCTCAACGTACCTTTGACTACGTGTTTGACCAGGCTCACGTGCGCATCGGCTCGCGCCAGAAATCGCAGCAGCATGACGGCGGGGAGTATTACGTCTGTCAGAACGCCAATGAAGCACCTGAAGACCGCGCTCCATGCACACCAAGCACTCGCAACCAAGGCGTCACGCAGAACATTGCTAGTCAGCAGGGAGATGAAGCTAACGCCCCTGAACTGACCGCCATGGCAAAGTATCTGATTCGGCGCGACCTTGTGAGTACCTCGCTTACGAAGTTCTACGACTGCCCTGAAAACTACCGGTCGTGGAAATCCACGTTCAAGGGAATGACTCAGACTCTCGAAGTCACGGCAAGCGAGGAACTTGACCTCCTCGTGAAATGGCTTGGGACCGAATCGTCAACCTACGCGAAGAGGTTGCGTTCCGTGCACGTCGACAGCCCAGAGGCCGGGTTAAAGGTAGTTTGGGAAAGACTTGAGGAATGCTATGGTCGCCCAGAAATTATAGAAGAGGCCATCTTTCGAAGAATTTCGAACTTCCCCAGACTGACCGACAAAGACACCCAGAAATTGAAAGAGCTGGGAGACCTCCTTCTTGAAGTTGAGGCAGCAAAATGTGACCCTCACCTGACTGGGCTCTCCTATCTCGACACCGCAAGAGGAGTAAACCCCATTGTAGAAAAGCTGCCCCAGCACTTGCAAGACATGTGGATCGCGAAGGGCTCCAAGTACAAACAGAATCATCAGGTCGCCTTTCCCCCTTTCTCGTTCTTTGCCAGCTTTATCAGGGACCAAGCGAAAACGAGAAACGATCCTAGCTTCAAACTCAGCTCCGCAAGCGGCACCCCTTCAAGGCTCACAAGAGTAGACAGATGGGCAACGGATGGAAGCCCGAGAAGAGCACCCATCTCAGTGCAAATGACGGACGTGGAAGCAAGCACTGACCATCCGCCCTCAAACGCATTAAAGTGGCATGATGCAACCAAGTATTGTCCTCTGCACAAGAAGCCTCACCCCCTCCGGAAGTGTCGCGCATTCAGGGAAAAGCCGCTGGATGAACGAAAATGTTTGCTGAAAAATTTTGGGATATGCTACAGGTGCTGCGCTTCGACAGACCACTTTGCAAGAGACTGCAAAACAGTTCTGAAATGTGACGATTGTGGTAGCGATCGGCACGCCACGGCGCTTCATGCTGGAAATGTCAGCCACAGGCCTCCTGTAGCTCAGAACGATGCTGAAGATGCAATTCTAGACAAGGATTTTGCACCTGAGGTGTCATCCAAGTGCACAGAGGTCTGCGGTCAAAGCAACGGTGTCAAATCCTGCTCTAAGATCTGCTTGGTGAAAGTCAGTCATCCGACTCAGCCTCATAAGACTGCAAAAATGTATGCCATCTTAGACGACCAGAGTAACAGGTCCCTTGCAAGAACAGAGTTCTTCGAAATTTTGGGACTCAATGGTCACAGTTCCCCCTACACACTAAGGACATGTGCTGGAACTACGGAGGCAATAGGAAGAAGAGCGTCTGGCTTTCTCATAGAAGACATTCATGGCTCCGTGAAGCTTCCCTTGCCAACGCTTATCGAATGCAACGAAATGCCGAACAACAGGACCGAGATTCCAACACCGGAAGTGGCATTGCATCACCCTCATCTCGGAGCTGTTGCTAAATTCATTCCTTGTTTGGAACCGGAGGCCAAGATTCTACTCCTCGGGAGAGACATCCTCAGAATACACAAGGTTCGACAACAGCGCAACGGACCGGCTGATGCGCCATTTGCTCAGAAACTTGCTCGAAAATGGACGTCCCTCCCTTTTCGAGCCATGTGAGAATCATTTCTTGGTCAAGGAGAAGCTCACTGCCATGCAGGGGTCGACACAGTGCTTCGAATCAGCTCAGTACGCTGCTAGGAGACACAGCTATGACGATGGGATCGCTGAAACACTGTTCCAGACAACGGGGGATGACAACAGACCTTCCCTTTCTGTCGAGGACAGGAAGTTCTTGAAGCTGATGGACGACGAGTTCTCGAAGGACGAATCCAACAGTTGGGTAGCGCCTCTTCCCTTCCGTTCTCTAAGGCCTTGGCTTCCGAATAACAAGTGCTTGGCCGAGTCACGCCTCACTGCTGTCCAACGGACCTTGAAGAGAAAACCAGAACTGATGGAGCAGTTCACAGCCTTCATGGACAAGATGTTCAAGAACGGCCATGCCGAGGAAGCTCCACCAGTTCGAGAAGGAGAACAGTGTTGGTACCTGCCCATCTTTGGTGTTTGCCACCCACGAAAACCCGGCAAAACACGAGTTGTGTTTGACTCCAGTGTACAGTTCAAAAGCGTGTCTTTAAACAGTGCGCTGCTTACCGGTCCAGACTTGATCAACAGCCTGCTCGAAGTGCTCATCCGATTCCGGAAGGAACCCGTGGCCATAACTGTGGACATTAAGCACATGTTCTACTGCTTCCTGGTGCGAGACGACCACCGAAATTATCTATGATTTCTGTGGTTCCGCAACAACAACATCTACAGTGATGTGGTGGAGTACCGAATGAAGGTACATGTGTTTGGAAATAGTTCTTCACCAGCAGTTGCAACCTATGGGCTGCGGAGCACAGCACCAGAAGGAGAGGAAGAATTTGGCAGCGACGTCAGGCAGTTCATCGAGAGGGATTTCTATGTGGACGATGGGTTGAAGTCTCTCTCTACAGACAAGGAGCCATCAGCCTGATACGCCGCACACAACAGATGTTGGCCGCGTCAAACCTCAAGCTCCACAAAATAGCCTTTAACTGCCCTACAGTGTTGGAAGCATTTCCAGAAAAAGACCGTGCCAAGGATTTGAAGGATCTTGACTTGTGCAATGGCACGCCGCCAATACAACGCAGTCTGGGAGTTTCTTGGAACCTGAAGAAGGACGTCTTCACATTTACGACTCCAATGCAAGAGAAGCCATTCACTCGGCGCTGTGTCTTGTCAGTGGTGAATAGCCTGTACGACCCACTTGGGTTTGTTGCTCCAGTCATCATTCAAGGGAAGTCCCTCCTCCGAGAGCTAGTCGTTTGGACATGCGATTGGGACTGTCCACTTTCTGAAGACAAGAGGGCCGCGTGGGAGACATGGAAAGGCTCCTTGCAATTGCTCGAGCAGCTGGAAATACCTCGCACCTATTCCCCTGCCTCACTCACTACCGCACAGCGCAAGGAACTGCACATATTCTCCGACGCATCAACCAAGGCTGTGGCTGCAGTGGCTTACCTCAGAGTGACATATCCAGATGGTGCGTGCCATGTCGGGTTCGTCATAGGAAAGGCTCAGCTAGCACCACATCCGGAACACACCATCCCAAGGCTTGAACTGTGCGGCGCGGTGTTGGCAGTGGAGCTAGCAGAGCTCGTCAGTCGTGAAATAGATATGGAGCTTGATGCTGTAAATTTCTACACTGACAGCAAGGTGGTCCTAGGTTACATACATAATGAGACTCGGAGGTTTTATGTGTATGTCAGTAACAGGGTCGAACGCATCAGGAGCTCTACACGGCCAGAGCAATGGCACTACGTTCCTTCAGACGTGAACCCTGCGGACCTCGGAAAAAGGTCTGTGCCAGCAGGCCAAATGGCAGGATCGGCCTGGCTGACAGGCCCGGAGTTTTTGTATCATCAAGAACACTGCTCGCGGGTATTGAAGGGCAAGTTCGACTTGGTCGATGCTGATTCCGACACGGAGGTGCGGCCCCAGGCAAATGTTCTCGCAACCAGTTTAGACGTGCAAGAACTCGGCAGCAAGCGGTTCGAGCGCTTCTCGAGTTGGATTAAGCTGACTCGCGCAGTTGCAATGCTCGTGCGGCTGGTGAGCAAATTTCGAGGCACCTCTCACAACGTTAACTAGAACAGAAAACTGGGCAAGTTGGAACGGATTCATCTTAATACAGCGCGATACACAGGACGAGAGAAAGAAACAAGAGACGACACGAGCGCAATCTAACAACTGAGTTGTTAGATTGCGCTCGTGTCGTCTCTTGTTTCTTTCTCTCGTCCTGTGTATCGCGCTGTATTAAGATGTCTCACAACGTGTCAGACTGCCCGCATAACAGCTCATCTCGACAACTAGGACCTTCTACAGAACACCTAGCCCGAGCGAAGGCAGTCATTATTTTGTCTGTCCAGAAAGAAGCCTTTTCAGAAGAGTTGAAAAGCTTGCAACGAGGAAAGCGACTTCCGAAGTCAAGCCCTCTGTGGAGGCTGGACCCATGGGTTGATTCCGACGGTCTTTTGAGAATTGGTGGCCGACTAGACAGAGCAAACCATTTCGACCAGCAAGAGCGGAAGCCCATCATCATGCCAGGACGGCACCACGTCACCACCCTGATTTTGCGGCATTACCACGAGCTGGTAAAACATCAAGGCCGCCATTTCACTGAGGGAGCAGTCAGGGCAGCTGGGTTCTGGATCGTCGGAGCTAAGCGTAGCATCGCCTCCTACATACACAGTTGTGTTACGTGTTCCAAGCTCAGAGGAAGGCAGCTGCAGCAGAAGATGGCAGACCTGCCTGCAGAAAGACTAACCACCGAGCCACCTTTCACTTATGTCGGACTAGATGTATTTGGCCCGTGGCAAGTCGCTTCTCGTCGGACCAGAGGCGGTGAGGCCAACAGCAAAAGGTGGGCCGTGCTCTTCGCTTGCATGAGTATCCGCGCTGTTCACATCGAAGTGATCGAGAGCATGGCCACCTCAAGTTTTATTAATGCTCTCCGGAGATTCTTCGCCATAAGGAGCCCGGCAAAGCAACTGAGGTCCGATTGCGGTACGAATTTTGTTGGAGCGTGCTCAGAACTAAAACTGGACACCAGTGGCCCAGACCACGAGAAGCTAGGAACATTCCTGTCAGACCAAGGATGCACTTGGGTATTCAACCCCCCTCATGCTTCTCACATGGGAGGAGTGTGGGAAAGAATGATAGGAGTCACACGGCGAATTTTGGACTCCATGTTTCTTGAGAGTACCTCTCGTCGCCTTACTCACGAAGTCTTGGTAACCTTCTTGGCGGAAGTCTCGGGGATCATAAATTCCCGACCCCTCGTTCCCGTCTCAACGGACCCCGAGTGCTGGGAAGTGCTGACTCCTTCAACACTGCTAGGATGATGACCAGTAACCCTCTCGTTTTCTTCGTCCAGGCTCTTCGTCTTGTGCTGTACGTCGACGACTATGTCTACGGCGTCCGGATCCCTGACACAGCACTGACACCATCCATTCTGCGGGCCGGCGAGTGTTTCAGCGAACCGTGGGACCAAGCTGCCTGCAACGGGATGCTCGACCAGCCTGAATTTCTCGGCTACGCTCTTTCCGGAAGCGCACCGGGAACCACAACGGCATCGATATCACCTGCCTATAGATACGGCGACAAGCCCTGCACCGGCATTGGGCATGGCGGCACTGCTAGGATGATGACCAGTAACCCTCTCGTTTTCTTCGTCCAGGTGAGAAAGCGTTTCGGTAAATGTTTTCGAAGTAATGACATCTTCCTGTTCGTGCTGCCATGCCCACGGCAAATGTGTTCTGCCATTTTTGAATATTTCACCTCTTTAAAGTGCCTGCTGTTGTTGAGGGGGGCGTGGAATCTAATCCAGGCCCTAGTTTGCAAGAAGTGTTGAGTGAAGTGCGAAAGATTGCTGCTGATGTCAACGAGATCAAAAACAAAAACAAGGCCACTAACGAATCATTAGAAGCGATCCACACTGAACTCGACAGGTTATCCCTTCTAGAATCGAGAATGACTGGCGTCGAAGACAGAGTTGCGTGTCTAGAAAGCACTATGAACAAATTACTACTTCAAGTTGATGACTTAGACAACAGGAGCAGAAGGTCCAACGTAATTGTCTATGGGATAAAAGAATCAAAAGAAGAAACTAAAGAGGACCTAGAGGTAGAAGTTGTCGACGGCGTCATAGCTACCACCCTTGGTGTCACAATTTCGGGAGTTGAAAGAATCATTCTCAAGTTATGTGATTTTCGAGACAAAGTGAAAATCTTCCAAAACTGTCACAAACTGAAGGATTCCGAGATATCAGTAAGCGAAGATTTTTCGCCGCGGCTTCGTAGCATCCGAAAAAAGCTTTGGGACAGCTGCAAGCCAAACAAGGATAAAGGTGACAGTTTCGTTGGTCTATGACAAGATTAAAGTTAACGATGTGCTCTATACCTGGAACTGTGATACGGAAACGAAAGTAACCGTAGGAAAAAAACAACCACGAAGGAAAAAAACTAAACAAACACGTCACGCCCTACTTTCTAACAATAGCAACATAAATGCCAGAAGCGTCATGAATAAAGCATCTGAGCTTGAAGCCTTTTTAATCGAACATAACCCTGACGTTATCACCATAACAGAAACCTAGCTCTCTCCCAGTATATCAGATGCGGATATTTTTCCACCTGGCTATGCTGTCATGCGTATAGACCGATGTACACGTGGCGGTGGAGTGGCAATCTTGGTCAAAGATAGCATACACGCAGCGACCATGCCAGCTATCGATGGCGTTTAAGCGCTTTGGTGCAAAGTCACTGTGGGTCAGTACTTGGTTTATCTAGGCACGATGTACCGCCCGCCTGATGATACCGACGAAACGTTATGCCTGATGGCAGACTACATGGAACACCACTTAAACGAGTAAAAAAAAAGTTATCCTTACAGACGATTTTAACCTTCCCGGTATCAATTGGGAAACACTCCATCACGGTAATGCAGACATACTTAGCTCAAAAGCACTGCTTGACATCTCTTTTAACTTCGGTCTCATGCAAGTAATCCGCGACCCAACGCGCGTTACAAAAGAAAGTACTAGCACTCTTGATCTTATGTTTATTAGCCATATAGTTCAATTTGCAAACTATTCAAGCGAGGTAGTAGATGGTCTATCAAATCACAAGGCTACATTATGTGTCCTCCCGTTAAGCATATCGACTTCTTTTGAAAGGCAAAAAACATGGATTCTTGACTGGTCAGCCGCGGATGATGTCAGCATTCTTGATCAATTGGAACTGTCATACTCAAATTTCTGCGTCACTTCCCAAGATCCCTCAATGTCTGTCAACCAGTTATGGCTGACTTTCGTAACTATTGTACAAGATTGCGTATCTAAGTATATCCCACAGAAAGCCAAGCCAGTGCACCGAACAAACCCATGGATAACCAGAGGGATCATACATCTGAAGCGCAAAATTGCACGCCTAAGAAAGCTGAAACGCAGACTGTACTTGTCAAGTTACGCTACGAAAATCGGCATCCATTCACGAGCACTCAAACAAGCTGTGAAAGCGGCCAAGCAGAAGTATATGAACGTCACTCTTTCTAACTTTATTAAGACGGCTCCTCATAAATTCTGGCGGTACTTGAACTCAAAGACTAGAAAGAGTATACCTGATCCGAATGTAGCACCAATCACAGCCACTTCCTTTAACAATTACTTTAAATCTGTGTTTACGCTAGATGATGGCACCACCCATACGATAGAATCCCATATTAACGACAGCAGAAATACACTAGAGGAAATAACACTAACTGAAGAAGGAATATTTGCCCTACTTCTCAGTCTTGACACGAAAAAATCGGCAGGCCCAGACAATATACCGAACGCATTTCTGAAACGTTACGCTGAATGGATTTCCAAGTATTTGCTTATTTTATACAAGAAATCAATAGAAAATGCAGAACTCCCAGAAATGTGGAAAATAGCCAAGGTAATTCCGGTACATAAATCAGGAGACCCAGCAAATGCTTCCAACTATCGCCCTATTTCTCTTACATGTACGGCTTGTAAAATCTTAGAACATTTAATTTTGAAGCAAATTACAACGTTTGTAGAAAACCACAATTTACTTATTCCCAATCAACATGGCTTCCGAAAAGGTTTGTCCACGACAACGCAATTAGTAGACACTGTCCACGACCTAGCTATGACAATAGACAAAGGGGGGCAAATAGATATGGTATTCCTTGATTTCTCAAAAGCATTCGACCGGGTATCTCATTCTAAACTTCACTACAAGCTAGTTCACTTTCTTGGAAACGGATCAATAACTAATTGGATAAAAGCCTACTTAACTGATCGACATCAGTTTGTCTGTTTTGAAAACAGCCATTCGGATTTAGCAGCAGTATTATCTGGCGTGCCACAAGGGTCAGTGCTCGCCCCAATTCTTTTCCTTCTCTTTATTAATGATCTGTGCAAGAATATTGATGCAACAGTACGTATGTTTGCGGATGATTGTGTAATGTACAAAGAAATCAATAGCTCTGCCGACCAAATACTGCTAAACAAATCCCTGCTGTACATATCGGAATGGTGCGACAACTGGAAGATGGCCCTCAACCTGGAGAAAACCGTCTGCATGACCGTCACAAGAAAGAAACAACCATTAAACTTCACTTATGGAATTGAACAGAAGTCCCTTACAAAAGTAGAGCAATTCAAGTATCTTGGTGTGATTATTAGCTCCGATCTACGATGGAACAAGCACGTGACACACATTGCCACAAAGGCACATTCCGCGCTTTATACCATAAGACGTTCCCTTCGACTTGCTTCACCTGAAACAAAACTGTTAGCCTACATTTCACTTGTCCGCTCCGTTATAGAATACGGTATTATTGCCTGGTTGCCCTACACTAAACAATATATTGATAGATTAGAAAGTGTTCAGCGAAAAGCTGTCCGCTTCATTTATAACAAATACAGTCGCCATGGCTCTCCCTCACTGCTTTTACAAAAAGCCGGCCTATCTACAATTCACACACGAGCTAGACTGTTGCGGCTTAAGTTCTTGTTCCTCCTCTTGAATAACGACACAAAACTTGATAAAACTAGATACCTGCTTACGCCTAATACACGTGTCACAAGAACAAAACATGAAAAACATCTAGTTTAGTTTAGTTTATGGGGTTTAACGTCCCAAAGCGACTAAGGCTATGAGAGACGCCGTAGTGGAGGGCTCCGGAAATTTCGACCACCTGGGGTTCTTTAACGTGCACTGACATCGCACAGTACACGGGCCTCTAGAATTTCTCCTCCAAAGAAATTCCAGCCGCCGCGGCCGGGATCGAACCCGCGTCCTTTGGGTCAGCAGCCGAGCACCATAGCCACTGAGCCACCGCGGCGGCATTGAAAAACATCTATCTGAATATAGATACCACAGTGATGCATTCAAATTTTCATACTTCCCGCATGTAATCCGTGAGTGGAATTGTTGCCTTCTGAAATTGTAAGCCAGCTCACTCCTGAAACATTCGTGTCGAAGGTAGCAAACCACTTTCAAAACGGTTAACATTGTCACCATGTGTCATTTACCATGTTTCTTTCTATGAGAGTGAAAAGTTCCTTCTCTGCAGTCTTTTATTGTGTACTTTTTCATGCATATGTGCACCCAATCCTGTTACGGCCTCAAAGAGAGGCCAACAGTATGTAATAAATAAATAAATAAATAAATAAATAAATAAATAAATAAATAAATAAATAAATAAATAAAAACACTCCTGACCCAGAAAGTCGGCGGCAACACAGTGCCGCCAGCCTTCGGTGAAAAGAATGTGTATCGGCGACAGTGGCGGCAGGTTCAGTGGCTGGCCGACGCCTTTTGGTGCCGTTGGCGACGCGAGTTCCTTACCACCCTGCAGAGTCGTCGGAAATGGGAGGGGACAACTCGGAATCTCAAGGCAGGTGACCTCGTGCTCCTGAGAGACAGCCAGATTCATCGCAACGAGTGGCCCATGGGACTCGTTGTGAACGCCATCGCGAGTGCGGACGGCAGGGTGCGAAAGGTCGAGATCAAGACGGCGACACGGGGAGTGATAAAGACCTTTCTCCGTCCTGTGACTGAGACAGTCCTGCTTATTTCGTGCGAGGACTGAACACATCACATAGTGGTTATATGTATAACCAGACGGGGAGTGTGCTGTCCCGAGTCCAGTTTGAATTTCCCGCCTGGGCGCCAGCCTCATCTGCGAACACTGGACTTCTCTCCTCCCCGCTCTTTCTCTTCCTTCTCCCCGCGCGCCTTCCATCTCGCCCGCGTGCTTTCTCCCCCTTTACACCTCCCTCCGGAGGTGTTATGTTACGTAACTCGTGACTCTCATTCCTTCTACCGCGCTGCACGACTGTCGCAGCACCGCGTTTTTACAGGTTGTAAATGCCTGGATAAATGGTTCGATTTTCCTTGTGTTTGCGACCTGTCATCTATCTGAGGAGTGGCCGCAGCCCCAACGCGTGCCACGGAATCAGAATACCCCCAGAGTGTCATAAAAAATTTTATCAATGACTGCTGCCTTTAAATCAGTCTCTGAATCGCCGATTTTTTCAAAAACACCAAAAACCAGCAGATTGTTACGGGGACCATAATTTGCATACTCAATCAGTTTTTTTGCCTGTTGCTGGCTTGTTACTTCAAGATATTCAATTCTTTTATGAAATGAAATATGCACATCTGGTCAGTTTTCGTACAAACACAGTTGCGAATTACAACTGATGGTGGTGTTATGTCAAGTGCACTTCGGGGGACGGTGGGGGTAGGGAAAACATTTTTCATCCATTAAATTGTTGCAGAAAGGTGATTGGGGTAGATCCCTACTGGCCCCTTCCCCTCACAATACTACGTGAAGCCCCCATTCCGGGGCCCCATTGGCAAGCAACGCCACCCAAGTCCGTTGAACCAAGCACTTTTCGGTCTTAACGTCTTGATAGCGGAGCAAGGCCGTCTCCCAGTCTTCTCTGGTGGGGTTGGGGGATATAGAAGGGTTTGACTGGCACGCCCAAACCACGTGGAAGGTGTCAGCCACCTCCCCACAGAACTGGCAAGCGCCATCGAAAGAGGCGTTGAAGTGTTTAAGCACCGCCGGGCACAGTACAGTGCTGGTGAGAGTCTTTATTAGGAGGCGCTCGTCAGCGCGATCCAGTCCGTTGCAAGGGACTGGGTAGAGCCGGTGCTCCTCCTTGTAGTAATCGGTGATGTGTTCGATTGTAAGGGTAAGATTTTCTGATCGGGAGTAAGCTTCCAATGAAGGGTAGATAGCCAAGGGAGAGAGCGCGCGGGTGGCCTGATCAGCCTGTTCGTTTCCCTGGACTCCCTGGTGACCGGGGGCCCAAGTCATGCTACGTGGTGTTGGATCTTCGTTTGGGCCACGTGAGGCTATATATGTCTTTCGACCTCAGAAGTACTTGTATTTGGGCGTGTTGGTTCATAACGTGTCTTTTATTGCGCCCCTGTGTCCTCCTGAAAAGTCTTTCGACCTGCCCCCAAAGTAGGTGTTCATGCTTGGAATGAACTCATACTTGGAATGAATACATCCATCCATCTGTCCGTCCGTCTACCTACCTATCTCTCTGTCTGTCTTTCTGTCTCTCTGTCTGTCTGTGTGTCTGTTTGTCCGTCCGTCCGTTCTCTGAAACGCAAGCGCCGCTAAGAAAAAGCGACCTGTTGGTACTGATCCCTTCTCGAGCCGTGCAGTTTCATGCCGTTTCGTGCAGTTTCGAGCCGTGCAGTTTCAACTAGAGAGAACGCTGGCGGACATGATTCTTCCTCCCGAAGCATGCCGGGAATAAGAGGCTTCAGAACGAGATCTGTTGGCTTGTTGACTTTGCTAAGTATTGGATTTCTTGGTTATTCATGTGTGTTTTTTATTAATGTTTTGTGGACTTTGTGATGTTGAATTATTAAGCAACGCACGAAGTTTATTTCCGACCCGAAGCATCCGAAGGCAACGAATATGGTCGCAGTAAATAAAGCGCAGGTACCGTAACTCTGCTTCTGTGAGGTAAACTTCACCGATGTAACCTGCTTTCGCTGTGAAAAGTGTCGATTATTTCACGCGAAACTGTGCATAAGGCCACCTGCCTTTGTTGTGTTTCCGGCTGTAGGATCGATAAGCGGACGCCACCCTTTGTTTATCTTTAGGGCTCCCTTCGAAGACAGAATGGTGATGACAACCAAATTTATATTGTATACGTCGCAAGTAATGACGGGCAGAAACATGCAGGCTAATAAAAATGGTTCAATTTAAACCAGGGACAACGCAGCGAGCTATCGAAAGAAAATGACAGGTTAAACGTTAGGGGACAGAAAGAGGGAAGAGCGGGTCTGAGAACCAATTGGGATTAATGATAAAGTTAGAAACGCTAATTATTTCTGAAAAATCGACATAGACGCGTGCTGACACACCTATCTGGCTCTTATCTCAGCATGGGAACATCCTCGACGATTTCCCTGCGCAACTGCCCCTTTCTTCGTCCTATAATCTCAGTGCAGTTCAATTTAGGATAGCAGTTCTTGCAGCTGCCACAGTGAACTGGCAGGCAAGGTCCTCCGGGCCTACGCAAGGAGCGCGCATGCTCTTGCAGCAAATGTTTTAAACACATACTTTGTTTTTTATAAAATCGACCACAGCTGAGGCGAATCTCATACACGACCCCCGTTGCGCATGAGAGACACTTTTTCGAATGGCTAATGCCGTAAATTACAGGCTTTGAAGTGTGCTTCCCCACCAAACTGCATAGTTTAGAAACCCTACAGGACGCAGAGATGAACACATCAACGGAATATCTGCCTGAGATGTTTTTAAAGTTATAGGAAATCTTTTGAAGATATGGTAAGAATACATATTTATTTGGGCTAGCTGGCTTATGGGAAAAGGTGTCTTTTTTTCGCTGTCTTGCGACGAGTTTTGAGCTGGAAATTGGGCTCAGATCTTAACAGTGAGGGCGGAAAGACCGCTTTTTCGATGCGCTCAAGTTGAAGATGAAAAGTACCATGCACTCTGTGACGGCATGATTTCAAAAACGCAGACCTAAAATATGAAGGCGCCAAGGACCGTTTGACAAGCGTTGAACTAGAGGACTCGGAAGGCAGTAGACGTTTTATCAATATCGGCTCAAAGGCCAAGCGAACATGTTGATTAGAATGTAACCTTAAGTCGAAAATCTGGATGGACCAATCTTGCGGCAACTCAAGAGTAAAATTGTGAGAACGTGAACAACTAGAAAAAAAAAGCCAAAGCTCTTATGCCTCCTCAGCTAGAACATCGTTAGATGAAAGTTTTAAACTGATAAGAAAATCATTTACATATCAAAACAGACTTGAAACGAAGGCATGGGTCAACTTACGCTTGAGCACTCGATCTAAATTGGCAAGAAAGACTTTGCACAGCAGTGGCGCAACGCTGGAGCCAGTACAGATTCCTTTCCTTTGAACATAAAAGTTACCATCAAATGAGACAATGGTTGACCTAACCTCAGCTGCTCCAAAAGGGAATCCACAGACACACCGCAAGAAAGTTGATCACTCCTCTTTCGTCTCCAGCATTGAAAAAAAAAAAGCTTTCGGAAGCACTTGCGACAAGCAAGCGTGAAAATGGCTCCATGCTGTTACTGCAGGCCACCTTCAGCGCAGCCGGTTTTGGCGCCGAGGACAACCGATGTTCAAACGTGGTCGGAAGCGAAAAACCAACAGGCCACCCTCCTGGGCGTCAACGTAGGCTTTGCTTTGACCAGCTGTATTGCCATCATCGTGTCCATTATATGACAAACATCCACAGCAAGCGTGCACGTTACTCATATCTTTGCTGCACTTGTCGCTGCTGCTAGGCTCACTGGTGTTTCTGGTGTTTCTGGTACCATTTAGAGTAATTTTTGTCTTTGTGTTTGCTTTCCTGTCTGACTTATTCGATGCCGCAACCTAGAATCTTTTCCGCCGTAAAAGGAAACATTGGCCACGTTGGAGCCGCAGGATCTGAAATCTCCTTATGCTTAAAAATGGACAACTTTTTCACCAATTTAAAATGTTCACAACACAAACCTTGTATAAAGTGGCACAACGACGTGGCTTATGGCAAAACGGTATATGCCATCCTAACAGTCGAAAAACGGAACAAGAGGAAACACAGCCTAGAGATTGAGTTAAACTCAGAGTCATTACGGCTCAGACAGGCGCCAGCGTAGCACGAAGCCATATGCATACGTAGCTACGTGGCACGTAGACGTATGCATTCGTCAACAGGTGCTCCGGCTTTCATTAAAAGTTATCTCTTATTCAGCCTCTTCTCAAAACAGCACGTGTAGCCTCCTACGACTCCTAGTGACGCGAAGGCGGTGGCCCCGCGGGCGCCGTTGGCCCGCCGACGTCGGCCAGAAACGCGGGGAATGGCCGCTCATACATGACTTAAGGCAGCGGGAGCGAAAGCCCCGTAATGATTATTTAACGACCCTCGAAGCGGCTTCGCCAGCTTCGAAGGAAGCGAGGCCGACTCGTGCCTCCCGAGTTTTGGCCCGACATTCGCCGACCGGCTGTGTATGAAATCAGCCGAGCGTCCGTGCCTACACGACGAAGAGATGACCGGCCATCCGCGGGCTCCCTCTCAAGGGTTATTAGGGCGCGGAAGCTGTGCCCCCTCTCGCGCGGCAGCCTACGCGTCTGTCCTCGCACTGCAGTGCAGCTAAACTCCTGAGAGACTTGCCGAGTTTCGCGCATTAGACTGAAAGGCTTGCCGTTTAATGCAACGCTTTATACTGTGAGATTTGCGACGTCCCGAATTTTATTACTGCGGCATCCAGTATGCTCTTCAGGTGGTAAAAAATGCCAGTTATTGATCTTCTTACAAATGTGTCCGAATAATACCTAAGCCGTGAATGTGGGTGCGCATAGCTTGTTTTTGTAGTAACGTGCGCCTGTGTTTTATAGATATCAAGGTAAAGCAGTTACGACTGCAACGCAGTGAATGGAGAAATCATTATGTTGAAGTCGATCAGAGTACTGTCTGCGTGAAATCATTCTGCTTTACACTCAAAATCATGCTCAAGAAACACGACCAAATTGAGCTATTTCTTCAAGCAACGACTGTGTCAACTGGAAGAAAGGTAACTGTAGACATGAAGTTAATTAGGGCCCCGCAAGAACTTGAGAAACTCAATGGAAATGTGTGGAACAAAATTTATTTTTGGCCCGATGTACGTGGCCACACAAAACCGAACAAGCAGCAGACAGTGCCTGCGCTACCCAATAGAAAATATAAATGCTGTTGTATGCGGCTTTTAATGTCCGAAAGCTAAACCTGAGCTATCGGAGACGTCGTATTGGATGACTCCTTACTATTGTCACGTTGTAGTGACGGCAGTCCAGCGGTCAGGAAGACACCAGAAATACTTGCAAACGAAGCTCTTTATTGGGGCTGACTTACGCCCGCAAAAGAACTGATTCACTCGGTGGCGGCGTAAGCAACAAGCGTGCTCGTCAATCGTCGAACTACGAATGCACGCTGCTCGCGGCATCTTTCAATTCAAACCCGGCAAGGACACTTCGAGATAACAGGTCGAGGTCATCTAGAGTAATCTAGAAACAAGTAGATGCAGCTGTTCGTGGCTGTGAGCAATCGAGATTAGTCCGGTCGCTTCTCGCGTCACGAACAAAAATGATAACACCCCTTTTGTGCGGCCTTGCGTGAACGAACGAACGCTACAATGATACGTGGCATTACCCCCCTCCCAAAGAAGCATCGTCTCGATGCTTTAAAATGGAAATAAACATGGAGAATGCAAACTTGGAGTCCTTTAGCCTTCATAATATGGCTTTAGGCGTACATGTACGACTTCCGGGCGTGTACGGCGTCGCTGAGATGCTGTCGTGCCGTCTGGGATGAATTCATAGTCGAGGTTACCGATGTGACGGAGAACCCTGTACGGGCCAAAGTAGCGTTGCAGCAACTTTTCACTCAATCCACGGCGGCGAACTGGCGTCCATATCCAAACACGATCACCTGGCTTGTAATGCGTGTTTCGTCGGCGCAGATTGTAGCGTCGGGCATCGGTGTGCTGCTGCTCTTGAATGCGAAGCCGCGCAAGTCTTCGGTGTTCCTCGGCGCGATGAAGGTAGGCGGCGACGTCGAAGTTGCCTTCGTCGGAAACGTGCGGGAGCATTGCGTCGAGTGTTGTGAGCTTCCTGCCGTATACCAGCCGGAATGGGGTAAACCTGGTTGTCTCCTGGATGGCAGTATTATAAACGAAGATCACGTAGGGCAGAATGGAGTCCCACGTCTTGTGTTCGGCGTCGATGTGCATGGAGAGCATGTCTGCGATGGTCTTGTTCAGACGATGTGTGAGTCCGTTGGTTTGTGGATGATAGGCAGTTGCCTTCCGATGGCTTGTCTGACTGTAGTTGAGAATGGCTTGCGTCAGCTCCGCTGTAAACGCCGTTCCTGTGTCTGTGATGAGCACTTCGGGGGCGCCGCGTCGCAGGAGAATTTGTTCGACAAAACATTTAGCGACTTCTGTTGCGGTACCATTAGGCAACGCTTTTGCTTCGGCGTATCGGGTCATGTAGTCGGTGGCCACGATGATCCATTTGTTACCCGATGATGAGGTCGGAAAGGGGCCGAGGTCCATCTCAATTTGCTGAAAGGGCTTAGTTGGAGGTGGTATGGGGTTCAGGAGTCCGGCTCGTCTAATCGGAGGCTTTTTGCGTCGCTGACACTCACGGCACGTTTTCACGTAATGGGAAACATCGGCAGCTAACCGCGGCCAATAGTACTTCTCCTGGATGCGGGGCAACGTGCGAGCAATCCCGAGATGCCCTGCAGTCGGCTCATCATGGCATGCCTGCATAATTTCTTGCCTGAGATTTTTGGGCACGACAAGAAGATGCACTGTTCTGTTGGGCGCGAAGTTCTTCAGGAGGACATCATTGTGAACGACGAAGGACGACAGTTGGCGCTTGAGCCCTCGGGGAGGCGATGCGGTCTTTCTTTTCAGATAAGCAACTAGGATTTGCAACTCGGGATCCGAGCGCTGCTGCTGCGCGAAACTGCTCGCGCTTACCGGTCCTAAGAAAGCATCGTCGTCTTCCTCTTCCGGTCTGCGTCGACGGGGGCTCGGGACAAGCAGTCCGCGTGGGAATGCTTGCGGCCAGATTTGTAGACTACAGTTATGTCAAATTCTTGAAGACGCAAGCTCCAACGAGCAAGGCGGCCAGAGGGATCCTTCAAATTGGCAAGCCAGCACAGAGCATGGTGGTCGCTCACAACCTTGAATGGTCGTCCGTACAGGTATTGTCGAAATTTGGACGTGGCCCAAATAATGGCGAGACATTCTTTCTCGGTCGTCGAATAGTTGGCTTCGGCTTTCGACAGTGAACGACTTGCGTACGTGATAACTTTCTCCTGTTTACCATCTTTCTGAACGAGGTCCGCTCCT
Organism: Amblyomma mixtum; assembly: GCF_055824585.1. Classification (NCBI taxonomy): domain Eukaryota; kingdom Metazoa; phylum Arthropoda; class Arachnida; order Ixodida; family Ixodidae; genus Amblyomma; species Amblyomma mixtum. The sequence goes on from NC_143012.1 coordinate 131,064,387, forward strand.
AAGCCCACACTGCTTTCATCTGTGCGAATTTCGGTTTCGGCGTTTTCATCTAAGTGTCCGAGCACATGAGGGGACTGTAAGAGGCGCTTCAGCTCTTTGAAAGCGTCCTCTTGCGGCCTTTCCCATTTAAAAGGCACGTCAGCCTTGGTAAGTTGGGTCAAATGTTGAGCGATGCGCGAAAAGTTCTTGATGAATCGACGGTAATAAGCGCACAATCCAAGGAATCCGCGTATAGCTTTCTTGTTATTAGACTGTGGAAACTCCGCGATCGCTGCCGTCTTCTGGGGGTCGGGGCGAACTCCATCCTTGCTTACGACGTGACCAAGGAACAGCAGCTCCTCGTAGGCGAAGTGGCACTTCTCTGGTTTCAGTGTCAGGCCTGAAGACTCGATCGTTTCCAGCACCATCCGAAGCCTTCTGAGGTGGTCTTCAAAGCTTGAGGAGAAAACAACGACGTCATCTAAGCAGACTAGGCAAATCTGCCACTTCAAGCCTGCGAGCACCGTATCCATTACTCGCTGGAACGTCACTGGGGCAGAGCAGAGGCCGAAGGGCATCACCTTGAACTCGAAGAGTCCGTCTGGCGTGATGAACGCAGTCTTCTCGCGATCTATTTCGTCGACTTCAATTTGACAGTATCCGCTCTTCAGGTCCATCGATGAGAAGTACTTAGCGTTGCACAGCCGGTCCAGTGTATCGTCGATGCGGGGGAGGGGGTAGACATCCTTCTTCGTAATGTTGTTCAGGCGGCGGTAATCGACGCAAAAGCGAAGGGTGCCGTCTTTCTTTTTCACTAGGACGACCGGTGCTGCCCAGGGGCTCCTCGATGGCTGGATGACGTCGTCACGAAGCATTTCCTCAACTTGCTTCCGGATAGCTTGGCGTTCTAACGGCGATACGCGGTAGGGGCTCTGTCGCAGTGGTCGTGCGTGTTCGTCTGTGACAATGGGGTGCTTGGCAAGCCGGGTTCGTCGCACATTCGATGCTGATGAGAAGCAATCGCTGTACTTTGGAAGAAGACTGCGTATTTGATCTTGTCTGCTCCGTGGTAATGCCGGGTTGGTATCAAATGTTGTTGATGGCCTTGGTCAGATGGTTCTACGGGTTGGTCGGGTAGGGCAAATATGTCTCTGATGTCTGCCAGCTCGTCGAGGAAAGCGATCGTCGTACCTTTGTTTAGATGCCGGTATTCTTCGGTGAAGTTGGTTAGCAGCCCCTGGGCTTGGCCATTTCGGATCTGGGCGACTCCCTTTGCGACGCCCAGTCCTCGATGAAGGAGTAACTGGGTGTTCCTCTCGACGACGCCTTCGGCAATTTCGATGTCTCCTGTACCTATGCAGGCGACGACACTTGATCGGGGCGGCACGCTCAATGCTTCGTCGAGGACGTTTAAGGCAACGCGATGAGTCGCTGTCGTCGCTGCAGATATGGCTTTGTCCGTGGAAAGCTTGATCGACTTGGATCGAAGGTCGATGATCGCCCGATGTTCATTCAGGAAGCCCATTCCCAAAATCACGTCTCGCGAGCATTTCTGTAGGACCAGGAAGGTTGTAGCATAGGTTCGCCCATTTACTGTAACTCTCGCGGTGCAGCGTCCTGACGGCTTGATAAGGTTACCACCTGCGGTGCGGATCAGCGGGCCATCCCTTAGCGAAAAAGACGATGTGCTAAAAATGCATTTCAAACGTATTGTATTAATTTCATATTTATTTCGCATTTTTTGTCCCTATGCTTAAACTGCAATACGAGTGCTTTCTAAGTATACTAGGAATAATATTTTGAACATTCTTAAAAATACGTGAAAAATACAATTTTGCCCGCTTAGCATATTTATAATGCATTAAAAATATACTAAAAATATACATTAGAAATAGACTAAAATATACATTTAATACATTGAAAATATATTTACTCGGGCTTAAAAAAAATGTCTACTGGGCGGCTCCATGGAATGAGACAAGTTAATGCTTCAAATGGAGAACAAATTGTACACGAGTATTTATCATCAGTTAACAGGTCATTATAAGGTCACGTGACTGAATGGGAACGGCAGATACCTACACACAGCATACCAAGACGACAGTGACGCGGCAAACTAGAAATCCTACGACAAGCGCTATACTTGGCTTGCCTTATATATACCCACCGAGAGCGACGCACTATCTTGCCTTATATATACCCACCGAGAGCGACGCACTATCTTGCCCGGTGAGGCCTTTTTTTGCGCAAAGAAAGTGGGCTGCCAAATTATTGCAGTAGTACCCTACTGATCGCGTTCGAATCTGCGGCTAATCGAGAACGGAATTGCTCGTTGAAACTTGCGTCAGGCATAGGTCATGAGTCGAACTGTCAACCAAAAGATACATGGGCGTCTAAGGAGCCGGTCGGTCTTGCCAGTCGGGGTCCTTTCCGCTGGCCTATTCGGGCCCAGAAGTTACCAAGGCGCTTTTGCTGGTATAATGCTACCACGTTCCCACACGGAAATGTTCAAATGACATCTTAGTCGAATGTCATTCGAGAATTGGAATGACATTCGGAATCGACGGACTCCCGCGGTGCCACACGACACTTTCCAAACGCATTCGAAAGCCTCAGCTCGATTTTAGTGTACAGCGACGACGACGGCGGCGGTCACACTAGTCCGACAACGACAGTATATATCACGCTCAACAACAGCATGTGATTATAGTGAACTATCTAGTTTACTATAATATGATTGCAGAGGGACATGTTTTTCAGGCCAACGACACCGACGAATCCGGTCGGCGGACTGTCAGCCTTGTCGGCGGCTGAGCGAGAGCACGGTGATGAGGCGGCGGTGTGAATATGCTCGCGCTTCTAAATGAGCGAAACGAACGGCTATATTTAACATGTGCACACCTGAACACTCATCAGCGATAAGCGCTTGCCAAATCAATTTCAGTCGACGACGGCTCTCTTTCCTTCAGCGACGACTAGGCTCAGCTAGAGATATGAAGGCCTAAAAAAAACACTGCAATTTTGAAAAAAAAAACGGTTTTTTTTTCGTTTTTTTTTCAGACGACAAAAAATGGAAAGAAACATCGTAAATTTCACAATGCAATTTCAAAGTTCTATGATTACTTGCTTTCAGTTACGTTTTTGTTTTTGCTTTGAAAACCATAACAGTTTGCATCGTTGAACGATTGGAGAGCAGTCGTCATCGCCGGTGCCAGGTAGTAATTTGTAAACGTTCGTGCTGCGAGTACGCGGGTTGGAGGCCAGGTGACACATAAGATCCAGGCTTGACTTAAAAACACACTAATACTTGAACTCACGGATGAAGTAGAACAAAATGACTTCAAATCCTACAGCGCGACACAGACGGCATAAATAACATAGGCTGCTGTGCACTTGAGCGGTTCTAGCCAAATACAAGCCTAGCTTCTTGATTTCGACCGTAGCAGAGTACAGGACATCCGCAGGAATTTGATTCAGGCAGGGGTCTGGGACTAAGCGAAGCACGTGGGCCCATCTACCTGGTGGCAAGGCCTTTTCACCAACCAGCCGCTAACTCCTCTGGCTTGCCGACTGCTGCAGATACCATAATCAACCGCCAGCTGCGAACGAAACTGGTCACGTTTCGGAAATGTCCATACAAGGATTCGCAACAGGCTTTCAGGGGAACGCGTTCGAAAGCTCGTGTATGTGCAGTCGAATCTAACTGGGGACACAACTTCAATCCATGCTGCTGCGTGTAGTGCCGCATCCAGCGGCAGTGACTCTGAATCCGATATGGAGTGACTTATACATCAGTTTTCATGTTCCCTTTGTCGGTGCAATAGAACAAGAAGTTAGTTCCACAAATACGATATTTATATATCCATATTCGCCTGGAGTGCAAATCATTATTTATCATCTCGGTGCAATAGAAGAAGAAGTTCGTTTCAGAATATGACATCTATAACTGCATATTCGACTGTACTTCGGAGCATTATTATTGATCGTTGTGCTGTTGCAAATAAATCTGTTTTTAACACGTTTCGCAAAATTTCCAATTTTTCATGAAAAAAACCCTGAAAAGAATGTTTTTTTTCATGCCATTCAAAATTTCTTGAAATTTTACATCTCTAGGCCCAGCGAGTCCGCAGGGTTGGATCAGTGATTGCGGCGTTTGTGAAGACCGAATCACAAGCTTTAGCGAATGCAAATGGTGACCTGAAATCAACTATTGCTTACACCGCAGGGCACGCGTACGATGAACGGGAAACGCCGGTGTGGCCCAGACTGCCGAGCCGTGTTTTACGGCCAGCAGCAGTCGTCGCCGTCGCTAGCTTGTGGATAACAAGTTAGCCCGTTTCAGTTAAAGCGAACAGGCGCCAAACACACTTCTGTGTAAAGTAGTTTAAAAAAAAGTACTGGTCACGTCGGAGAAACCCGGGACAAGAAGCGAGAAGCGCCGATCCTGCGCGATGCCAACAACCCGGCTGCCAAGTGTTTCTCAGGCGTGCGATCGCATCATCGCTTCCAACATATTGTCGCACTGCGTAAACAAGCACGAGTACAACCAGTAAAAAAGAAACCAGATTGTTTAATAGAACTAAAGCGCAGATTGCGTTTTATGTTATGAAAAGAGCACTAGCTGTTCGTACGCAGCTATTAAACAACAGTATGAGTGCAGTCGTCCTCATCGGCACACTCCTGGGGAATGACATTCGGTTGGAAGACATTCGAAGCGCCCGTGTAGCAGGCGTGGTGAGCACCTTCCTGCTAGAGGTTACCATAAACGAAAGTATGACAAGAAAGGGAAAGTTTTCACTCCTCGCTGAAACGCCATTTCGAGCCCTAGATTGTTCCACGGTAGCTTGAAGTGTAATGCAAATATGTTTACGCGGACTACCCATTTGTTAGAATTTAAGTATACTTCAGGAGGATTAATTGCGTTTTTGCAAAAGTACACTTTAAATACATGGCCAACACAAAATGAGATTTCCCGAAACTCGATTTCGAGCATTAGATTGTTCAACAACAGCTTGTAGTGCGCTGCAAACATGCTAATGCGGACTGCTAATTTGCTAGAATTTCAGTATTCTTTGGACGAATTAATTGTGTATTTACGGAAGTACACTTCAAATACATTGACGACACGCAAATGTCATTTCCCGAAACGCGATTTCGAGCACTCGACTGTTCAACGGCAGCTAGAAGTGTGGTGCAAATACATTAAAAAAAACTGCCCGTTTGTTAGAATTGAAGTATACTTCGTATGAATTAATTTCATATTTACGAAAGTACACTTTTAATACACTGACAACATGCTAAAACTGCATACATATTTTTTCACGTATTTGAAAAGTGCTCGAAGTATGCTTTAAGTCAGGTATTTTTGGCACATTTTAAAAATATATTGCGAATACCAAGCATGAAATTTCAGGAACGTATTTCCTACATATTTTTAGTGCATTCACGAATACAAAATATGTTTAAAATACAATTTAAATAACCCACCGTATATTCCAACGCATTAGTTTTTGCTAAGGGATATCCCAAGTTGTCACTTTCCTGAGTCGGACAGCGGATGGCCCGCTCATGACGGAGTAGTCAGCTCCCGTGTCAACCGAGGCAGTAACCGCGTGACCGTAGACCGTAAATTCAAGGTCACTTGTTCGCGTTTTCGTGCTAGGCGTGGTCTTCGGTGTACGATCTCGGCTTCGTCGGGTAGTGAGGCTGCGGTGGACGTACTCCGACGTTACTTCTATGGGCAGCGGTAAAGGCGTCAAGTCTGGCCGCGTCGTCGTCGTCGTCGGCGGTGTTGTCATCGAAGTTGTCGTCGAAGTTGTCGTCGAAGGTGCCGTCGGAGGTGTCGTCGGAGGTGTCGTCGGAGGTGTCGTCGGAGGTGTCGTCGGAGTTGTCGTCGGAGTTGTCGTCGGAGTTGTCGTCGGAGTTATCGTCGGTGGAGGATCTTTGTCCTTGCGCTTAGAAGCAACCTCACCTCCAGAGGCTGCTTTATTCAGTTTAACCTTCGGGGGCTGGGGGAGCGTCCACGCACCGCGTAAGCTCGGTTAGGAGATACAAAGCGCGGTGAAGATGGCGACGGGGAACGTGATAGGCGGCTCGGCAATGAACATCCTTCCCGACGCAAAAAACTCCTCGATTTCGGCTGGTCGCTGGCCGGGTCGGGGTCGTGGAGCGTCGTAAGAGAACCCTCGGATGCCCAGTCTTCTTTATGGGCAGTGCCGGAGGACGTGACCGGCTTCGCCACAGTGGAAGCATAGTGGACGGCGCTGGTCGGGAGTTCTCCACTCGTCGCATTTCCTCGTCTGTGTGCGGCGCTCGTAGGACGGGCGGGTTGGGGCGAAAGGGCGGCGGTCCAACGCAGCTGGCTGTGAGCGACAGGGGCTTGGGTCCCGTCGTCGAGGTGCAGGACGGCGCACTGCTGCGGCGTAAGTCATGACTGGGGGCTGCAGAGGCTGCGTGGATGATGGCATCACACCCAAGGCCTGCTAAACTTCACCCCGGATGACGTCAGTGAGTGATGTAAGCTGCGGCTGCGTTCCCGTTGGCAGCAATCGTCGGAGCTCTTCACGCACAACTTGACGTATAACCTCCCGCAGGCCATTGTTGTTAGCGTTGTCCAGGCAGCTTGCCGAGAAAACGTGCTGCTGGCGGTCATACTGGCGGGCTCGGGCATCAAGAGTTTTTTTCATCGTGGATGCCTCTTCTACAAATTCCGCGACGGTTTTCGGTGGGTTGCGGACGAGGCCGGCAAAGAGTTGCTTGTAACAAGGGAAGGCGGGCTAGTTGGTGGTTGACAATGGAGTGCATATTGCAACCGCGCAAAACGACGAGGGACGAAGAGAGGAAAGCACAGGACAAGACGCGGAACTTCACCTAAGGTTTACTACAGGAAAACCACATTTATACAGGAATCGTAATCACACCTGATGAACAGCCGATATCATCAAATAACAAAGGCACGTGGGTGCGCGTGGCACAAGTATTACTCTACAAATGCTACATTACTCTACAAACTCTACAAATGCTACAAACTGAATCTTTTATCAATTGACGACCCTTTTAGAGTAAAAAGTTCGAAAGATGTTATCGCGTTCCTAGAAAGTAACTACAATAAGAAGCTTTGTGGATTTTCAGTCGACGTAAAGGATCTTTATTACACCATTCCTCAAGCAGAAATTTTGTCTTCTGTCAACGACCTGATTGATGAATATGGTACTGTTGCATTTCAGAATGAGAGCGGAATTTCCACTACTGGGTTCCTTCAATTGTTGTCACTCTATCTTGGCTCAACTTTTGCGGAATGGAATAGCGAAGTTTTTATTCAGAAAGAGGGGATCTGTATTGGTTCATGTCTAGCGCTTTTCCTTAGTGACGTGTTCCTAGCAGCACGAGACAGAAGGATGAGAGAGCAATTTGAATGTTCCAGAGTTTGTAGCATTTTTAGATTTGTTGATGACTACTTTGCGTTTTTAGATTGTGACAACCTTGGTTTCGAGCAGCAATTCCCTGACGTCCTTTAGGTGTTCTCAGAATGCCTCACACCATTGGGTTTAACACACGAAGTACCATTGAACGATTTTATTAGGTTTTTAGATCTTTCGCTTCATTTCACTCCATCTCATGTTTGTTGGGCTTATGAACCCCGTGCTGTTAAGCCCATCTTGCCGTTTTCGTCAGCTGACTCCAAGCTGCTGAAGAGAGCAATTATGCATACCGTTTTCAGCAACACAGTGAACAAATCCTGTGAACACAGGTTGGAGCATAGCTTCAGCAACCAAGTAGACCGCCTGGCAAAGGCAGGCTACCCGTCTGAATTATTAGTTTCCGTGGCAGGAAAACTACAGCAAAAGTTAAAATCAAAGGGAAAAAGTTATTGTACGAAAGAGACGAAGAAAAGGAAGATTGTTGTGTTGCCATATCTTCACAAAGTGTCGCAAAATCTAAAAAGAATCGGGAAACATGCAGGCGTTGATGACGTCTTTTCGGCGCCCAAACGACTGTCCAGCCTGATTAAGAATGTAAATTCAGAGGTTAAAGAATCGCGCAAGTGCCCGATAAAGCACGCAAAACAATTTGTGCCTTGTCAAGAAGGGGTGGTATATTCGCTGCCACTATCTTATGGTAAGCGATACATCGGCTAAATCGGCCGATGTTTAAACGAAAGACTCAAAGAGCATGAGTATAATGTCTCCCGTGTCGCTATCTCTGGCCACGTGGCGAAACATTACAGGCACTGAAAAGGCAATGAAGATGACGATGATACCTACGTCTGTGCGCCAAACTATCAGGAAAGTGCAGTGTTAGGAAAGAACCGTGACTCGTTAGCAAGGGAGATCATAGAAGCTCAGTCAATAGGTAGGCTCTCGGAAGAATGCACCAGTGCTTCATCTGTCGCGTTGTCTGAAAAAGAAAGACGATACCTTGATTGCGAATATTGACAAGTGCATGCTCACTGATTTTATTGTATTCTCGCGCATGTGATTTGCTTGGTGGCACGTGACTGGTATACTAGTATGTCAGTCACGCATGTAAGTGTGGACTGCATTCTTTTCTGGCCGCCAGGGAGGTATTTGTACCTACATTCATTATTACAGCGCAAAGACGGCACAAAACAAGAAGGGGACACAACAGCGCTGACTGTCAGTTGACAGTCAGCGCTGTTGTGTCCCCTTCTTGTTTTGTGCCGTCTTTGCGCTGTAATAATGAATGTAGGTAACCAACTCGCCCAAAATGTTGTGTTATGGTATTTGTACCTGCTGGAATCCAATAAAACTTTAGTTGTGAGTCAGCGCTGTGTGGTGTCCCTTCTTCATCTCTGTCCTGTCGTTTGCGCTGTAGTTATGGATCATGAAATTTCTAGTTTTCCCTAAGTTTTTTATTTTATTTTGTGTGGTCGCCGCCAGTTTAGGGCAAGCGTTTAATCACAGGGTTTTTCGTCTCAATCTATTTTTAAGCCCATCAACTTCGTTGCCAATGCTTTTTCTTGTACTTCAACTTCAGATTTGACTTGTTTATTGTGCCACGAAAGCAACAGACATCCTTCTTAGTGTTCGATGCAACACTTGTTTTGTGCTCAATGAGAACACGCAAGGATTTGACCTCAAAGTCGCGCTTAGTTTCTTCTAACGTGGTTGCCATGCGCGGCATGGATTCGAACGTTTAGTGACTTTCAGTAATGACGACGTTTTAACCTCCCAAAAAGGTTAAAAGGTTGTTGGAGCAGTAGAATGGTGGAGCACGGCTAAGGCATGAGAAGGTACTTGATAAAGCAGAACTTTTTGCTGGGCTAGTTGGTTCATTGTGATAAGAGTGAAAACAGCGCGAAAGAAGCCCGAAGGCGAAACGAAGAAGGGACAGGAAAGAGCGCTGAATTGGCAACTCAATTTTATTGAGCGAAACTCGGACAATATATAGGAAGGCAGTGGCAAAGATGATCAGGTGCAGTCAACGTCACATGGTGTAAAGAGCGATAAAAGCGAAAGAAACATAACAGGGTGAACAAGCTAAAAGTGAGCTGAATCAATCAAGGGATGATAACAAAAAGAGATACACTTGATGACTATGAACAGTGAAAGTAACAAGGTGTAAAGAGCCATAAAAACGGATAAAACATCAATAGCGGGTAACAAGGGGAAAACCGATAAAAACCGACGAAATGAAATTGTGAAAGGAATAAAAACTGGCTGAATATGACATCGTAGGGCTAAAAAAATTGCACTGACCTTAACAATAAAACGATGAAACCGAAAATACTGAAAGATTGAAACACACATAGTCAGCAATAAAAACTTAGCAATGTAGTTCTAAAAAGGCAAGTTCACTCCCGTACAGTGATTTTGACGCGTCACTGACACATTCCACGCCCTTTCTTTTTATAAAAAAGGCTTCCTTTAACTCCCGGGCTACGCTGTCTCTACTTCTATCTAGAACGACAGTTTCGCGTAAACGAGGCATGCATTTGCATTCTTTGCAATGAAGCACGAGATTAGAGCCAGTGCCTTTTTCAAGTGAACGCTCGTGTTCCCTTAAACGTTCGTTCAAGCACCTTCCGGTTTGTCCAATATAAACTTTGTCGCAAGTAAGAGGAATCTGGTAGATCACCCCTTCCCTACACCTGACGAACATGTTGGCGTGTTTTACGCCACAGGTTTGCTCACTTGGTTTTTCGTCATTAATCCTATTACACAATGTAGCTAGCTTGCAAGGGGCAGAAAACACTACGGGAATCTTATATTTATTGGCGACGTTTTTCAAATTATGTGCTGGGAATACGGGACTACGGCTGGTGGAGCTGTGGAGGCAAGTTCGACTCTTTTATGACGGCTTGCGTGTAGCATGTTACAGCCATCATCCCGATTGGGTCGCTGAGAAGAAGTTTCGCGAATATAAACGACGTGCAGCTCAGGCTGTAGAGTTGCGGTGGTGCCACATCTTGAACCACACTCCTAAGGCATCTGGCAAGAAACAGAGAAGCGCAGTCGTGAAGGTGCTGGGGCATGTTCAGATTACGGATGAAGTGAATAGGGTTCCTGAGAAGGGACCGAAGTTGAGCCTCGAACCTGCGGTTAGGGCACACGAGCACCTGTCACTGAATAGGTGTAGTGCTGGGAAAGCGTCTCCAGAGAATCGGGAGCGCTGCTTGCTGGACGGAGTGGAGGCTCTGTCAAGAACAGTATCGAAGAAGTCCCCAATCGACCGGTCTGGAGTCAACGCCGTCGTCACTTTTTTTCAAGGAAAGACATCTGCGGTTGCTACAGTCTGACAAGGAAGGAGGGTTTGTGGTGGTGCCGCCCGGAATCTACAAAGAAAAGATCCGCTGTGCGGTGGAAAAGAACTTCACTCTGACGAGCCTCAAGCCCAGTAAAGTGAAATCGCGAGCTGTCGCCCTCTGCAAGAACTTGGAATTGGAACAGTTGGCAAATTCTATAAGTAAGTGCAAAGAAAAGACTCTTACCATGTTTTCCACTGCTAAGACTCATAAAGAGGAGGTTCCGTTCCGGTGTATTTTTAGTGAGCGCTACGCTTACGAAAGGCTTATTAGCCAATACCTGTTAAAGCATTTAAACTCGCTTGTCATTGAGGATCCCTTCGGAACAAAGAACTCGACGGAAATTATAGCGTTTTTTCAATCCTGCAAAAGCATTGGTAGCGTGTTTTCGGTAGATGCCAAGGACCTTTTCTATTCTCTTCCACACAAAGATCTGTTCTCAGCTGTTCAGTCTTGTATTGAAAAGAAAGGTGTTTTATTTCAAAATTCAGCGGGTATTTCAATGGACAGTTTTCTATCTTTGTTGGAATTCTACCTTGGTGCTACTGTGGTCGAGTTTGACAATCGAGTGTACATATAGAAAAAAGGAATTTGCATAGGGTCCTGCGTTGCGCCAGTGTTAAGCACTATTTTTCTCGTCGCAGTTGACAGAAATCTGGACGATAGGTTTGACAAGAGCAAAGTGCTAAAGGTTTTCCGATATGTTGACGATTTTTTAGTTGTGTTAACCAAGCAAGACGCACCAACTTACAGAGCCACTACAGATGAAATTCTGGATGCGTTTAAAGAACTCAGTCACGGTTTGGAATACACTTATGAATTGCCACAGAACAACAAGTTACAGTTTTTGGACTTGGAACTCTCCTTGGAACGAGACAGATTCTGTTGGATGTACAAACCTTGAAATCAAAAAGAGCTGTTGTCCTACGAGTCGGCTAACTCAAAAACAGTGAAACGAGCCATAGCCACATCAGGATTAGGATCTGCTCTAATGAAATCATGTGAGCATTGCATGCAAGAAAGTTTCCAACTGCAGACCGCACGGTTACTACAGGCAGATTTTCCGCATTCAGTGATATCGGCAGTGACTGAAGCTTTGCTTCAGAAAGTTAAAGGCACGAAGAAAAATGTTACTCAGGAAAGCGACAAGAGGGTGAGACCAGCCGTAGTCCCGTATTCCCACCGTGTAGCACATAATTTGAAAAAAGTCGCCAATATATATAAGATTCCCGTAGCTAGCTACGTTGTGTAATAGGATTAATAACGAAAAACCAAGTGAGCAAACCTGTGGCGTAAAGCACGCCAACATGTTCGTCAGGTGTAGGGAAGGGGTGATCTACCAGATTCCTCTTACTTGCGACAAAGTTTATATTGGACAAACCGGAAGGTGCCTGAACGAACGTTTAAGGGCACACGAGCGTTCACTTGAAAAAGGCACTGGCTCTAATCTCGCGCTTCATTGCAAAGAATGCAAATGCATGCCTCGTTTACGCGAAACTGTCGTTCTAGATAGAAGTAGAGTCAGCGTAGCCCGGGAGTTAAAGGAAGCCTTCTTTATAAAAAGAAAGGGCTTGGAATGTGTCAGTGACGCGTCAAAATCACTGTACGGGAGTGAACTTACCTTTTTAGAACTACATTGCTAAGTTTTTATTGCTGACTATGTGTGTTTCAATCTTTCAGTATTTTCGGTTTCATCGTTTTATTGTTAAGGTCAGTGCAATTTTTTTAGCCCTACGATGTCATATTCAGCCAGTTTTTATTCCTTTCACAATTTCATTTCGTCATTTTTATCGGTTTTCCCCTTGTTACCCGCTATTGATGTTTTATCCGTTTTTATGGCTCTTTACACCTTGTTACTTTCACTGTTCATAGTCATCAAGTGTATCTCTTTTTGTTATCATCCCTTGATTGATTCAGCTCACTTTTAGCTTGTTCACCCTGTTATGTTTCTTTCGCTTTTATCGCTCTTTACACCATGTGACGTTGACTGCACCTGATCATCTTTGCCACAGCCTTCCTATATATTGTCCGAGTTTCGCTCAATAAAAATTCAGTTGCAGTTCAACGCTCTTTCCTGTCCCTTCTTCGTTTCGCCTTCGGGCTTCTTTCGCGCTGTTTTAACTCTTATTACTTGATAAAGGACGCGAAGAGAAGGAGAAACTGCATTTTTTTTAACGGTGATTCCGCTGCACCGATGTGAACCTGGTAGAAAGGTTGTACAGTTGTACGTAGCCCTATTTGTCGTGTGTTTACGCTGTTCCCTTTCAACAATACGAGTGTAGTACGTGTTAACATCAATGCTTATTTTACAGGCTGCGTTTACAAGGTGAAAGCATACAAGCGACGGGTACCTGGACCTGCAACAGAAACAAAATCCTTAGTGGCACCGGAGCAAACTAGAATGCGGCCATATAAATTCGACGCTTTTAGAAATACGCAGGCTGAGTTGCGTGGTTCACATAAATGATATGAGCAATTTCATTGCGTTGCAGAAGCCAACGTAACAATGGGAAGCAATAGGGGCGGCGAGTTGCAATTGAAAGGCCCAATGGGAAGACGATCATTGTAGAAGCGAAATCACCAACAGGTATTGCCAGCGCCGATTTGTATCATTGCCTCTGCATTTACCCCATACGCTTCCTCATCAGGGATTAAAGAGCAGTAAAGGCTAGACGACGCGCTTACAACGCCATTATTCGGTGGAAAAATTTCATCGAGCCGCGTGTGTAGTGACGCACTGTGCTTGGCAGCCGGAGACGCAGCGATCGTGGTAACGTTCAGAAATTAGAGGGTGGTCTTCCCTCTCTGGTCTCGTCTTCCTGCCGAGCATGGCGATAGTGTACGGTGCCACGATGGCCATTTCCAGAGGAATGACATTGCGCATATCTTTTATGCGAGTCATGGAACATATCCTGCTTTATATCGTCTCAGTTTCAGTTTCCGATCGCTCCGATGCCACTAAGCCTTCATTGAAGCAGCACTCGTGGCCCCAAGCAAATAGTTTTCGCTCGTGTTTCACTTGCTGTCCCAAAAGGTAATAATTTATTGAACAGCAAACATGGCATCAAAGTCAGTGACTTACAGCCGAAGCAGAACAGTGGAGCGGGGCTACAAGGTTGTCCCATATTCCATGTCTTTACTACCGAGGATGAAACATCCTCCCGCTGTCTCCATTGAAGCGGGGGAGATTTTTGCGGCAATTATTGGTGCTGTGCCATTAACGTAACTTTTTATAGTTTTTCTTATTTTTTTATCTTAATTCCCCAATCTATTTTCTTTCTTCTTTTAATATTTTTTTTAGTACATGAGTTTTCCCGTTAAATCTAAGTACAGCGTGCTTGTTGGTTGTTCAGGCAGTACAGTGAATCACCGAATGTGTACAAAAAATTATCCACAAAACAATAAATTTAAGAACACTAGTACATGCATATTATACAAAACTTATGTATGCATATTGAGCAAATAGGAATGCAACTCGAGAAAAACGATAACAAACATGAACAGACGTCATCATAACTTGAAATGAGCCATCTAAACAACTCAACAAATCTAAAATATCTAAACAACTCTAAAATCTGAAGCAAAAACAGGGAAAGTAGATTATAGCATGCAAGAGGCCATCAGTGATTTATCTGCAAGGATGAGCACCATTTTCTCATTGCTTTAGTCATTTTACGTTTTGTTTTGAAATTGTAAAATTCTTCACCAAGTGTATTGAATACCTGTGGCACTTAATATCTCCGTATCTTTTTCCCATAATGCGTGAAGTAGCGCGGCTTAATACAAGCTTCTGTCTTTCTTAAGGCAGCGTTTTTCATGACGGGTATTTTGAAAGCATTTGTAAAGTAATGACGTGTGAGCACTGTGTAATAAAATAGTTCCCGCATTTCCAGTACACCTAGTCTACTGTATTTTTCCTCCTTATCAACCTCCTGCAGCATAGTACCATAAGTTATACTGTTTACAATTCTTTTAATTATGCGATTTATGGCTCCCATTTTGTGATCAGGGCAGGTGCCATATAATGTAATGCCGTAGGTTATAATAGATTCAGCTAGTGCCTTGAATATGACGCGCCTTAAGTGCATCGAAGTCTTACCTCTGAGGTTGTACATCATCGCGAACGCAGCTCTAAGCCTGTTACATATATAGTGCACATGATTAGTCCATGTCATATGCTCATCAAATATTATTCCGAGATATTTTACTGAAGGTTCAAATGGTATGACTTTACATGTGCACGGATCACAATGCGAGCCATGTAAAAGAAGTGACTCATTTAGGAGTACTCGCTTGTGCGGGTTTCTAAAACAGAGAAGTTTCGTTTTTTGCCGGTTTAAATAAATTGAGTTTTGATCAAGCCTGTCTATTACCTTGCATATATCCTGCTGAAAGCTTTTGCTTGCAAAATGAAGATCAGTGAATTCTAGTGCTAGTGCTGTGTCATCTGGATACTGAAAGATTCTCGACGTTTATTCCAAAAAAACCGAGTTCAGAGACGTACGTTAATTCCAAAAAACCGAGTTCAGAGACACACATACATAGTAATGGGCCCAGTGTACTTCCTTGTGGAACACCAAATTTGATCGCCTTAAATTCACTGTATTTATCATCAATTCTAACGCACTGTGCTCTGTCTGTGAAATATACCTGAAAGAATTCATGAAATCGTCCCCGGAAACCCATGTTTTCTAATTTTTCCAACATTAATGCGTGATTAATAGTGTCAAAGGCTTTCGATAGGTCTAAAAAAAGTGCTAATGTAAGATAATTGTTTTGCGCTGTTTTGCGCTGTTGCGCTGTTAACGTAATCCGAGAATTCTTCTAAGAGCGTAGTTGTGTTCCGGTCCTTTGTAAAGCCGTATTGTGCCGGGTTATTTAAAGAAAACTTCTCGCAAAAAGACTGCGTAACTAATCCCACGTGTTTTTCCAAAATATGGGCAAGAGCAGATATAATAGAAATCGGTCTGTAGTTTGCGCAGTCATTTCTTTTTCCGCTTTTATACACAGACCTCACTATCGATATTTTCAATTTTCTGGGCATTATTCCGGTTTCTAATATGCCGTTTAGTATTTTGAGGATCGCACCTTTTAATATGTTAAAGTTGCAGTACAGGTCGTGCACACGGATCTTATCAAAACCTGGCGGCTTGAAAATCATCATTTTACGTACGATGTTCCACAACTCAGCCTCTGTCAACTCGGGAAGGTACGCTGTTTGTGCGCATGTAAGTATTGGCTTGTATTCTAGACGTTTTGATTCATGAGCGACGCGCAGCTTATCTGTTGCGTGAATGAATGTGTCGTTCAAAAGTTCACACAATGACTGTGTTTCTTCCTTCGGAAAGTTTTTTTCGATCGTCTCCTCAATCGTAGACTGTTTGACCCAGCCCATTAAACTGTTTGCTAATTTCCATGTCTTTTTTCCATCGTTCCTGTTCAGTGCAAACTGCTGAGATAGGTATCTTCTTTTAGCCAGTCGCGTTTTGGCTGTTACAAGATCTCGCAATGTGCGAAATTGCTGTCTAAGTGCGGTGTTTTCAGGGTCCTTCCTACAGTTTTGCCAGGCTTTATCCTTTAATTAACACAACTCCATAATTTCCCGCGTTATTCAGTGGTTGTCTGGTTTTCTTTGTTTAATTCTGACAGATTTGTATGATGTCGAGTATATTAGGTGCAACTTTGCAAGAAATGTATTATACAAAGTCATGTGATGCAGAAATAACATCGCATCCCAGTTTGTGTGCTGAATTGCATTGTCTACATTCCTGTCGTCTCAAATTTTTCTAGCTATATGTCTTATGTTCGCACTACCTTCGGGGTGGGAAGTTTCTGTCATGGTTACTAGTGCCACAAAGTAGTGATCTGCGAGTTTCAGTTTAATTACTTCTGAAGAGCAGTGTTTGTCTGCCATGCGAACAACTATATGGTCGATGCACGATGTCGTTATCTTGGAACCTAAAAATTCCTCTCTAGTACATTTATTAACGAGGTTAGCTAAACCAAATTCTGCAAGTAGATCAAGATAGTCCCTGACTACCCTCTTTGACTCTTGCATTATATCTATATTTAGATCTCTGGCTAAAATAAAATGCTTATCGTTCATATATGTTTTTACTAGTGAGTTAAGTTCTTCCAGGTATAAAGTGGTGTTCTTGCTGGGTGGTCTCTATATTGCACACACAGTGTAAGTTCCATTCAATTTGTTAAGAGAAACAACAACCATTTCTGCGTTGTCTATGGATACCTGAATTTCGCATGACAGCCAGGTATCATTAAAAAACACGATCACACCTCCTCCTTTTCTGTTTTCTCGACACCAAGTGTAATGAGAGTAACCAACAAGGCTTCAAATGTTTTGTTGGGTTGCGTCTAGATTAACCTCAGTTAGGACAATTACATCTTCTTTATTCTGCCGGCTATTCACATAAGCACATAGTTGATCGCAGTTTTTTTTATGCTACGTATATTTACATGCAATAAACTTAGTTCCTGAATCAACCCTTCTTCTTTTGAAACCTGCTTTACATGAGAATCCCACTCAAAAAAAGACATGAACTCAGCCATTAGTTCATTTTTTTCATATCACTTTTCGTTGCAATGTTGATAGCAGTACTTCCTTCTTCCCGCTTTTCAAAGATTTTGCCATTGCGCATCCAGACAAACTTGTGGCCCTGCTGTTTGCCCGTCTGTTTACTCTGCCAAAATAACTTCTTTTGCGCTCCTGTCAGATTTTCATTTATGTAAACGTCATCAGACTTCAGTGCATACTTCTTCGAAATCCAAAGGTCACGATCAGCCAAGTGC
The DNA here is from genome assembly GCF_055824585.1 of Amblyomma mixtum. Lineage (NCBI taxonomy): Eukaryota > Metazoa > Arthropoda > Arachnida > Ixodida > Ixodidae > Amblyomma > Amblyomma mixtum. Next base: position 131,081,938 of record NC_143012.1, read on the forward strand.
TTAAATCTGACAATTATTGGGGGTATCTTATCTTTCTGCTCTTTTAACCTGTGAACGGCTTCTAGCGAGTGACGCTCGACTGTCGCTATTTCTAGCTTCGCGCTCAGTTCCGCTAGAACTTTGTACAGATCTTCGCCCTGCTTATAGGGAACGCCATGCAGCTCGACGTTTTTCCGCCTTGAATACTGTTCAGCACTCTCAGCGTTTTCCTTCAGTCGTGCGATTTCAGTGTCCTTTTCTGAAATCCTTTGCATCGGCTATGCTGAAGTGGTTTTTAGTTCAGCAATATCCTTTTCTTGCCTTGCCATGGTGGCGATAACTTCGTCATATTTATGCGACAGGAGTTCCATCGATGCTTCTATTCCTGCTGTTGTCGTGCGCTGGCTGTCTACCTTTCTTTCCAGCGCTTCCAGCCGACCCAATACTGCAGCCACCTTTTGGCTAATCTCCTCAATCAGTTTTGCTACATGACTGATTCGACTTTTCTTTCCTCCCCTTCCTTCTCTACTCAGTTCTGTGTCACTGGTTTCTGATGTTTCTTCCTCTGTGTTCCTTCTTTTTACAACTCTCACACATCCAGCGGTTGATTTCGCGTGCTGTCATGTTTTTGAAAGTTTTTTTAGTCATTCCCGCCCATTTACCTGCATGGTATACTTTTTTGCATTTAGCACATGATACACTCTCTTGACCGTTTTCAAGCAACTTTGAATATTTCGTGCAATCTCGCGGCGGCATGGTTCAATACAGGAATGCAGTCCAGTGGAGCAACAAACTATGGTACAAAGCTTGAGTTATAATTCATATTACAGTGCTATGAAAGTTCTATTGCCGACTGCTCGTGCAACATATCTGCTTGAAAAACCTAGATAAGAAACGCTACAAACAGTGATAAGCGCTGAGATGTATTTTACTTCTACATTCAAACACAAATACCTGTTGCACGAAATGAGAGTTATTCTTTGCGATGGAGGATGCAGGGGTTGTAATTGCATTTTGCTGCAATCGCATTGCGGTGGTGGTGTGTTAGCCAACATACCACAACAGCAATGCGATTGTTGATAGGAAGTCGGCCGCACTGTACACCCTTCCGCAAACCGGTGGTGGTGGTGCTGCTGGTGTAAACATTTATTAGGAGGGGACAGGAGGCAGATGCTGTGTCGCAACCATGTCCTTAGCTGTGCACTTTTCAGTTGCCAATGAAACCATATGAAGCAACTTTGCACCAAATTTCGCATCTTAAAACCTTCGCGGGCGATTCGTTACTTCTTGTTCTTATACAGGAAATGAGGCAGACAGCGTGTATTCACGCGCTCACCTACTGCGAAACTGTGAAGTCTGAGTCACAAAAAAATACTGCCACGAATATATCGCTTCTAGTGAGAAAGAAACGCACACGCACAAACCCGCGTGGGCACGCGCACACACGCACATACACACACACCACACATGTAAACCACAAACGCACAGACACGCGCAGGAATATTCTGAAGCGCTGTCAGCTTGCTAAACTGTCTTTCAATATATCGAGGCGCAGCCGAACACGCTTTGACAGTGTTTGTCCTAAGAGCCCCTTTGCGGACTCCGTTTACTCGCAGGCCACCGATTTCTTTTTTTTTGTTAACGTGTCCAGAGCGGGAATAAGGAAACATACGGGGCGAACACGACATACGTGACTACTTCGCGAAACCCCGCAACGACAGGCGCTTTATCCGACACGACATGCAAAGTCCTGCTCTGAGAGGGAACGCCGGAGAGGGAGAATAATAAACTTATTCGAGGACCCCAAGTCCGACGCGGCTTCAAAGGGGATCTTCTTGTGGCTTTTATTACATTTCCGCTCCTCTGTCAGCATGTACTGCTTCCCCGGTCATACCTTTTCTTCTTGCATCGAGGAAAGGGTAGGCGCTGAAGGGCGGTACCAAATACAGTTTCTTCTCTGCCGCACGTTCAACTGGACGGCGGCGACCGAGGCAAGCAACTCTCACAGCGAAGACGCGAACACCCACTCGGCGTTTCTGCACTTCGCCTCACCTGATCTGCAACCTGCGGCTGCGAAACACAGAGCTGCATGCAATAGCGCAAAATGGGAGTTAGCCAGCTGCTGTATTCGAAGTATTATCTAAGGCTGTTTTTGTTTATATCGTTAGGAAACAACAAGATAGCGAGTTGAAGTTATAATCGCTGCTTTCGTCCGGAGAATGAAGATGAGCGTAAGAAAAAGCACTGCATATTGACCGCGCGCTTATTTATGTAGTCTTACCAAACACCTTGGCAAAGATATTTTGGGCACAACTGGCAAAGAGGTTTGCCTGCGAACGCACCCGGCGAGGCGCGCCAGCTGTGTGCAGTGACGTCACTCGCTCCTCGCGCATGCGCAGTATGGTCGACGGAGGGAGCGCTCGAAACGGCGAGATTGTGGCCAATGTAGCTCACGCCACAAAAAGGCGACGGTTACTGTGAGAAGAACAGAAAAGGCGAGTTGAGCAGACAAAGACCTGATCGGGAGGGGGAAAAGCAAAAAGAGCAATGGCTCGGTAGACGGGCGCCTTAACCACTGAGCCACCACGGCGGGTAGCAAAAGGGGGAGGAAGACGGGGTGACGCACTTGGGTAGGAACAAAAGAAAATAAACAAAATGGAAAGGGGCCAAGGAGGAGCCACTGGGTAAATGACACGGCGAATATGGACACCGTGCGCCGACAATCAAGTCCATGTCTGCGCCCCTCGCTTCCCCACTCACTTTCTTTCTTTCCAAGGCTCAGAGGTTATGGCGCTCTGCTGTTGACCGAAACGACTCGGGTTCGATCCTGGCTGCCCGGGTCGAATTTCGGTGGAGGCGAAATTCTAGATGAGCGATGTCAGTGCGCGTTAAAGAACCACCAGTGGCTGGAATTTCCGGAGCCCTTCAATACGGCGTCCCTGGGTTGCTTTGGGTCGTTAAGCCATTTTACTTTCTTGTTTTCAGCCGCCTCAGTTATTACCAACTGCAGTTGGGTGCAGTTTGACGGGGAGCGCAGCAGCAGTTTAGCCGGTAACTATGGTTTATGTGTCTTTTTTTTTTAATTTTGCTCCTTCGGGCAACTTCTTTTGGCCACCTTAGTAAGCAAAGCTAAATGACAAAATGGCTGCCACTGTAATGGCTGAGCCCGCTGCGGCATCGACCGAAACATATGTAGATTCCTTGAACATATTTTATATAGAGCGATAATGAAGCACATAACCGAAAAAAATTAGTTAAGAGAACAGCATGGGTTCCGTAAGGGACTGTCTTACACCATTCAGCTGATCTAATTTAATCACAACTTATCATGAGGTTTCTATGAGGGAGGGCAAATTGACTGCATTTTTCTGACTTTTCTCAAAGATACAGTTTCACACTCACTTCTAGTTAACAAGCTTCAACTTATAAACCTTCACTGCTCTGTATTAAAATGGATAGAAGGTTACTTGTTTCAGCGGCGACACTGTTTTAAATGGGAGAAGATCAGAGCAAAGAAATGTTACGTCAGGCGTTCCTCAAGGCTCAGTATTGGGACCCCTCTCGTTCTTGGTATATATAAATGATGTCTCCGAAGACATGCACCCTCTGTGCGTTTATTTGTAGACGATTGTGTTGCGTATCGCAAAAATGTTACTGATCATGGTGTTTCATATCTACAAACAGATTTAACATGAATTCAGACCAGGTGCTCAACTTGGCGATGAATTGAAATGTTAAAAAGCGTGTTCATGTCTGTTTTAGCAAAGAGAAAAGATCTATCGATTGCCGGTATGTGATTAATAACGACTTCATACGTAAAGCAGCTGCATATAAGTATTTCGGTGTAACGCTGTCATCTAATTATTCATGGAATGCACGTGTTGACGACCTGGTACGTACTGCAAGTAGGAGAATAAATTTTATTCAAAAAATTTATAGATGTTCTCGTGTCAATTTAAACTGAGCTGCGTGAGACCTATTTTGAATATGGCTGTGCGGTTTTGGAGCCTTCGAGCAAAACACTTATTGAGGATATTGAAAAAATTACAACCCGGGCGGCTAGGCTTGTCTTGGGGCGATTAAGAAGAAAGGACAGCGTAAGTGTTGAAAGACCACCTTAACTGGGGACTGTTTGCCTCCCGCCGAACATAACTAAGGCTTAAACTGTTCTTTACAATTTATCACAATAAAATCGGTATTAACAAAGAAGACTGCATTATAGAGCCATACTAGGTCTCCTGGCGCATCGACCACAGTTCTTAAGTTCGTGACATCGTGCCAGGACGGGCACTTGCGCAAATTCTTTTTTTTTGTCAAATAGACTGGATAGTGGGATCGACTAACAGAATGAAGATATTTTCTTTTTTTCTACACTGTAATCCCCCCTGCTGCAACGCCCTCGGGCGCAACGGGTAATATCCCTTATAAAAATGATCTATAGAGAGTCTAAGACTTCTTATTGACTCTGTTGACTTCCTATAGATATTGATTTTTCTCTATTCGTAGCCTATAGACTGTCTATAGATAAAAGTGTACTATAAGTGTATGATCACATATGTATGGATTGTCTATAGGCTGTCTATGGCATTTGTATTGCCTATTGACTGTTCTTAAGGTTTTGTCTATAGACAGTCTATAGAATTTATAGAGAGAAGTCTATAGACACCCTATAGACCGTCTAAAACTTTTTTTTATAAGGGTATGTCCCCGCAGAAGCCTATCAACGTGTCTACTGCCACAACAGAAGCGTAAATTTGGGAGGAAAATCTGACCGCTCTGCGTTACAACACACCCAATGCGCGGATATACATGCCGCGAAGTGACGGAGTTGCTGTACGCGCGCCTACCGGCAGGCGAAGGGCCATACTCAACGAAGCATATCCGGCAGGCGATAGAAAACTTTAATAAGGATTAATGGTAGGTAGGAAAACATTTTTTCTTTCTGTGTACTGATGTAGTTTGCAAGCTAATTTTGTGCTCTGTGAATGCTGGTATATGTACACATAGAAGCACCCTCAGTGCCGCACGACGACCGCTGCTGCAGTGGTGCCTCGCCCGGCACGGTTCGGTAGAACGCACAAGTAACTAGCTGGGTTGCACGCGGAGCAGCGCTACGCCCTGAAGTTTGAACTTCGTCAGTTGCAATGTTTTAAGCATCACCTGGATCACCGATATTGGCGGAAACAGCTTGCGCCAGCAGCACGCGGGACTGTTTTGTTTGTGATGCCCTGCGGACTGCATAGCACTGCCGCCTGAATTTTTTGGCGTTACGCGACAGTCGACCACGCAGCTTTCTGCGCCTAAAACAGCGGTATTCAGAGAAATTGGTGCAACAGCAGAAAGATGTCTCTCGGGCAAGCATAGTCAGCTACGTCATTTCCCAGCCTACCAGTGTTTAACACATTGAACTGCCTTGCGGTCGGCGATCGCGCGACGTTATTAAATGTCTGAGAGGCTGTACAGGCTGGTGTTCACCTAATTGTTTTCTTTCCAAAAATGCCCTTCTTCTAGCAAATGCAAAATACCCTTTTCATGAAATCATGTACTACGGGCGATGCTCGAGATGTACTATCAGCAACGAATGAAACGCGAACAAGAAAACTGAGGTAGCAACACAAATACACCAAAATATGAGCACCTAGAGACAAAATGCAAGCCGGGTTGATTAACACTTCTGTAGAAGAGTCTTCGCGCTTTCGAATCGATATTACGCTCCTCTAGTGCAGAGCTCACCTGCAGAAGTATTTGTTCTTTTGCTGTTCGTGGATCAAGTTGCATTGTTCGCGTTTCATTTCTTGCTGATAGTACAGTTTTATCCACTGAATGTGCTGACTAACAAGGATGCCATCCTATTCGGTTTGGTTTGTTTGAGGGGGGTTTAATGTCCCAAAGCGACTACGGTTACCATGGAGGCCGTAGCGAAGAGCTTCGGAAATTTCGACAGCCCGGAGTTCTTTAACGTGCACTGACATCGCACAGGACACCGGCCCCCCATTTCGGCTCCTTGGAAATTAGACCGCCACGGCCGGGATCGAACCCGTGTCATCCTATTCGGAACCCTTTCCGTTTATTAGTGAAGGTAGGAGCGATATGCTCATTTTTGTCGTAGATAGCCTGTTGAAATTCTTTTGGTTGTTTTTCATACTGAAAATTAACTGCACCTGCCTATATATTTCGATGCTGCAAAGTTTCACCGACTAAAACTTCTTTTTTTTTTTTTTTGCTAGGAAGATGAGGGGATCGGGTTATTGCACCGAGTAGAAAGGTGTTTAGCGGCCACTTTACTGGCTGCTCCACTGCTTCCTGTTAAGGTGTACCCAGATGACGAACCACGGACCTGTTTTGGCCCGCGGACTAGCGGTCACATGGGATTTAGCTTCCGGTCTACCAGGTCATCGGGCCGGATCGGGCGAGAAGTGCGAGGACGACTTTCTGGCAATGGCCCACGGACTTTTTAGCCTACTCGCACGCATCGAGTCTGGTAACAACATCACACTGGTCTTTCCAGGCGGTCGAATCACCACTGCTGGCATTCTGTGCGCCAAGGCGACACCAGCGAAAGCGTCCGCTGTCAACCTGTCAGCGTGGCCGGACGGCGCTACGTTTTGCTTTTTAGCTTTAGTACTGTTTTACGGCTCGTTCACGCTTGGGCATTCGGCGGCGAAAGCCAGCGAAATCAGCCGAAATGCTGAAATGCTGACTTGTACTAGAAAATGGCATAAATTGACGTTGTCTATGTACAGTAAGAGTGTATACGCTAAACGCAGGTATTCTGCTGTACATTCCACCATTTGCCACATTTCCACCGTCTATAGTTCAGCGTATGAAAACAGACGCAACGATAAGCTCAGCCAAGTAGCACCATCTGGCTGTTAGGGCGAGAAGCATTTCTGTCAGCAAACCTCAGCTCCTATTAAGCCTCGAATCGGCACAATTGTCCCTGACAAAAAAAAGCAAATTTTTCACTCACATGTTTTCTTATAGGTGAGAGGAGACGAAGTGAAAGATCGGTGCACCATTTATGGCCATTGAACGCAATAAAAAAGGCAGTAAGCAGGACGAGTTGCGCACGAAACGAGCGGTCCGGCTTCCAAGTGCGCCGCCATGTTTGTCGCCATGGGAATGCAACCTCCTCCTCGCCGCGGCAGAAGTCGATCGAGCTTTCCTCTGGGCATTCAAGTGAAATCTTTGCCGCTTGTCCTCCCATGAGAAGAGCGCTGCAGCAAGCTCTGACGTCGTTAGTATATATTACTTGGCGCCGGCCTCATCGCTTGATTTTTTGGATGCTGTCGCCGGACAGGCCCGGCCGCGCCACGCGTGGTCGGCCCCACGTGACCGGTCCGCGGAACAGTTCGTGCCCCCCCCCCCCCCCCCCCCCCCCCCCCGGTCTGGATGCACCTCTAACGAGAGTCGCCGGGTGGAAGAAAATGTATGGGTAATCTACTTTCACCGATTAAGAACAACTAGACCATGTAGTGGAACATTTAACGACGATTACCTTTATCACGTGCCTAATTATAGGTGCTTTACAAAAAACTACTATGCCCGCTTTCATAAATAGTATGTAAAAAGCGCTGAACTGACACACTTAAATAAGTGTCATGCCTTTAAACGTGTCTTGTTGTGCACGTGTTCTAATGCATCCTGACTTACAACGCTGCAAGGAGGGAATGGTTTGCCGTCTTGCAAAGAATTGTTTGCCATCTATCACAGCTGCTTTGAAAGCAGTACACAACACAGAGCGGACAATTAAAAAATAGACATGCCTCGCTCACTTGTTTTTATTGCTCAGAACAGACTTTTCTAAATACGTATATTCACTTGCTCGATGGCAGATATTGAAAAACCATATGAAAAATTTCAAATTCTTTAAAATCCAATAAAGCGCAGAAAACGAATGAAAAACCACAAAGAAAAAATGAGTATACACATAGTTCTGCGAAATGCCTAAAACAAGGCGCACATGACTTGGTTACTGTGTTTGAGCGTCATCACACTTAACCGAATAGCGACACATTACGCAGCGTGCCACGAAATGGGACAACGCAGATCTTCAAATCTGGCTGTACTGATAAGCAATCAATAAGGCGAATAAGTTGGAGAGGTGCCAGAAGTGCCCCTTAGTAATGGGACTGCAGAAAGTTATTTCTTCTCCCCAGTCGATCCCAAACTTGCCCTGGCGCACACTACACAAAGCACTTGGCGCAGTTGAACGGCTCGGGTCATCAATATTCATATTTTCCTGAACAACCTGTAACCGTGTTATCAGAAGTGTAAAACTGGAAAGGTGCCTCAGGGCAGGAATTTCCTCTCGTCAGATATGAACGACAATAATTTCGCATTAAAAATGGCTTGTTTTTTACTCCAAGTGGGTTCCAAGAGGAGGCAAGCATAGCATGTGGCGGCAGAAAATAAGGTAGGCGGATAAGGTTAAGAAGTTTGCGGGGATACGGTGGCCACAGCTGTCAAATGGCAGGTTTAATTTGAGAGAAATGGGAGAGGCCTTTGTTCTGCAGTGGGCGCACTCAAGTTGATGATGATGATGTTGTTAAGAATGAATTGGAGGTAGCGTTATGTTTTCTACCTTCCTTATACTTGTCGTTTCCCTATGCTTTATTTCTGGACACGTTTGCCAAAAAGTATGTATTAGAGGCCTTGCCTGGCAACTGGTTTTCATATAACGCAGCTTTTGGGCCAGTTCCCTTACTTGCTTACTTTCGCTCGGCTTTGACAATCGCTGAAGGCGATGAAGTGGTAGAGATTGTGGGAACCGTCTAAATTGAAAAGACTGCTGGCGAGGACACAGTCGAGGACGCTGTGTCCAGTTCGCAAAGCGCAGCGAACAATCAGAGCACCGCTAGGCGTCGGAAAAAACCCGTTCACCTCAATTTCGCAGAAACTGAAGACGATTCATCAGCAGGGTGACAATCGTGCAGCCAAGGCCACCAAAATGAGCAGCGAGCAGCTCTCAGGACTCCAAAAGGAGAGAAACAATATCCACAGGCTCGACGTCAAGATATCGTATTAAGGCGCAAACCTTGTGACACCAACTAGCCTGCAAAAATATACTCGCTTTAATGTCACATCGTTGTAAGCAGGACTTGTCGACAGAAACATGACGCTTTTCAATTGGTCGAAATGGTCGTGAAATGGCTAGTAACTATGCAACCAATTAAAGGGATGGCATAGTGATGCTCCAAGTAAGTGGGTCTGAGTTTAGTTAATTGCTTAATTAACCTTTCTACCTAATTAACCTTTCTTGTCAGACCAGATAAATAAATATAAACGAATAGGAAATTGGTCGAGTTGGGGAATCGAACCATGGCCTCCGGAGTGCGAGACAAGCACGGTAACCACTCCGCCATGCCACCTAGATGGTTTGGAATGAACAAAGGCGCGTCCGGGCTCCTCATCCCAGCTCTTCTGGCTCGGAGACTAACCAGCCGCTGCTGCGATTCAGGGAAATATTAACACATTATAGCGAAAACAACCGCCTTTTCCCGGCCCCTGCAAAAGGGCTGAGTAAAACGAAGGAGCGAACTTTAAGGCGCCTGCAGACAGGTACTCTACTCTGTCCTGCAATCATAAAACATTACGATTCTAACACGGATAGGCGATGCCCACACTGTGGGGATACCTGTGATATCTTCCACACGGTGTGGGCATGTACTCAAAATCTCCACCTCCCCCCTTCCCCTACCCCTTCCAGAGAGGCATGGGAGACTGCCCTCCTCAACTGCTCCTCGCTTGAGTCCCAAAGGGCTCTGGTGAAACGGGCGAGAGACGGGGCCTCGTCATGCCGTGTCCCGGACTAGGGACGCCGACCATGCAGCGGGGCCACTCTGTGGCTCCCAAACTCTATTTCACAAAATAAAAGTTTTCACCACGGCGATTTTCAGGCGTCCACCAAGATATGCGAGACAGATACATTTCCTTTCCTCAAAAATCAATTTACCAACGAGCAAGGCGTAGAGCCGAACCCGCGATGGCGTTCTGTGGATTCCCTGGCAGCGTTGCAAGTCGCTGTCGCGTTCCACTTTTGGAGGCGAAGCTTAATATCTTAAACAAACTTCACTGACAGAAGCAGCAACACCGATCTTAAGGCTTTCGCCTCACCGCACTTTAGTTCAACAAAGCCCCCCCCCCCCCCCCCCCTGGATTTTTTGTGCGCAGGGAGCAACGAGATCCAGAGGGGAATGACTCATCTAGTGAGGTCAAACTTCATGCCAAATAAACGTCAGGGATGAAAGCTTTTGTCATCTTTGGAATAGGTGATGCTCTGCAAGCTACGGCACACAGTACAGCACGTTGACATTCAAATCAAATCAATTTATTCAAACATCCTGAGATGTTTAGGGGCACGGACCAAAAGCCAAAGGTGGCTTGACGAGGTCCGTGCCCCTTACAAGGCATACAGTGGAATACGCGGAATGTTTAAAATACAGGCAGTGAATTTGCAGAAAACGCAGCTGCCCACTAGGCAGAAACGAAAGGCAAAGAAAACTTTAGGTGTCCGGATCATGAAAAAAAAATGTAGTGCACAAAGCTGGCTAAGTATAAAAAATGCACGGCACGAAAGCGAAGGGAAGAAAAAACGAGAACAAAATAACGCACATCCCTGTAACCGTGCTTATTTCACAAACAAAAGATGTGACAAGCAAAAATGAGAACAAAATAACACACATCTCTGTAACAGTGCTTATTTCACAAACAAAAACAAAGAAGTTCATTTTATCGCCACGTACAATTCTTTTGATTACAGAAACATGCTGCGTAGATCCCTGAACGATTTGTTGAGGACGTCTTGGTTATCATCACCGGAGAGTTCGTTCAGGATAGCTGGCAGACGATATTTCAACATTTGTTTCCCATAATTTGTGCGGCATAGATCAACTTTTCATTTTTCCGAATTTCGTGTACAATGCACAGGGTAGTTCGCAGCAACTGCGGCTATCACTGCTAAAGAATTGTCGTATTTAATTATTTCTGATTTCTTGTGCTGGATTAGTCTATAGGAATATAAAGACTCTATACTGATTATGTTAAATTTCTTAAACAATTCGGCTGTGTGTGAATAACGAGGGACTTTTGCAATAATGCGGATAGCACGTTTTTGTAAACGCAAAAGTTTATTAATATTATCAAGCGTTGTGGTTCCCCAGACAAGCACGACATAATTCATAACCGAGGAAAAAAGGGAATTGTATAACAATATGTTAACTGATGTAAGAAAAGATGAACAGTAGCGACGCAAGTAGCCAGTCGTACGCGAGAGCTTCCCGGAAAAGTAGGTAATGTGGTCGTCCCACGACATATTTTCTGAAAAAATGACCCCTAGTGTTTTAAAATGGGGAACCACTTCAATTGTAGTGTTGTTTATTGCAAGGGATGGAACAGAAATACCTTTTTGACGTCGATGAAAGATCACTGCTTTTGTCTTTGCAATGTTGATCTTTAAATCATTCTCCGTCGCCCAAGTATTTATATGTCCCAGTGTCCTGTTTGCACGATCGGCTAAACTGATGCTCGATTGTCCAGAAAAAAACACACTTGTGTCGTCGGCGTATATAATATAGTTAGCAGATTTGTCAATATTAACAATTTCATTGACATAAATTAGAAACAGGAAGGGCCCTAAAATACTCCCCTGAGGGACACCCGACACTACTGGTTTAATAGCGGAGCGTTGTCTATGAATATCGACAGATTGTGTGCGATGCTGTAAGTAAGAAGATATTAAAGAAAAACTTTGCCGCGAAAACCATAGTATTCCATCTCTTTAAGTAGGATGCGGTGATTGATGAGATCAAAGGCTTTCGTGAAATCTAAAAAGAGGCCCAACACGCTATTTTTATTTTCAAAATTCTGTAATAACAGCTCCTTTTGAGCAAGCAAAGCTAACTCGGTTGATTTATTTTTTCGGAAACCGTACTGAGCCGGAGTTAAAATGTTATATTTGTCAGAAAAAGCCATCAAGCGTTGCAGAATTAATTTTTCGAATCCTTTGGAAATGACAGGAAGAATAGAAATAGGACGATAATTTGATAATTCATCTCGGTTTCCTTTTTTATAGATCACGGTAACCCTTGCGGTTTGCATGCTACGCGGGAACAAACCGAGTTACAGGCAGGCGTTAAAGATGTGCATCAAATAGGGTGCTATTACATCTATAACATATTTAACTGGTGTGATTTGAAGACCAAGAGCATCTTCTGACTTACTATTTTTAAGCGATACAAACGCTGCAATAACTTCATCAATAGTGACGGGCTTCAAAAACATACTGTGGCCGGTACTTTGCTCCATGTAACTGTAATTAGCAGTGGTGTTTTGTGCCTGTGCAAATGAAAGGAAGTAATCGTTAAAAGCATTGGCTAGGTCAACTCCGGTTAATTCTATATTATCTAACGTTACTTTCGAGACTGGTTCGGGTGGCTCAAAAGACTCAATATCCTCCATATGTCCTCTGAGCGGCTAGTCGAGGAGCTGAAAAGATTTTCGTGATAACTCCTTTTAGCTGCACGTAGTTCTTTGTTGAAAAAATTTCGGTACTCTTTATAAATTTTTAATGTGTCAAGGTTCCTGGCTTGCAGAAACTTAGCATACAGTCGATCTCGTTTTCTAATAAGCTTTAACATGTCGGTGGTAACCTATGGCTTGCGAGCCTTTTTAGGTCGTTTTAGTGTAACAAGTGGAAAGCAGTCGTATTAGGCATCAGTAATTTTTCCATTAATTTATCGTAAGCTTCTTCAGGGTTTCTCATCTCAAGTACATCGGCCCAATTAAAGCCGGTTAAGCGGGTGCGAAAGGATGACAGCTTTTCTGGGTTGATTACATGGTACTGGAAAGGTTGTCTTGAGTGTCTGTTGGTGTTAACAATATGCTCAATAGACATAAAGATTGGAAGATGATCGCTGAGTGTGTAATTTATGACTCCGCCTTTCCCACGGGATATATCAATATTTGGGATGAAGAGATCTAACACACATTGTTATGCTGAAGCCTTTTTTAAATTATTTTGGTCTATTTTATTCACATACATAATGATGCGGCACTAACATAACTATTTTAAAGTTAAGAATGCCTGTCAATCTACTTTTACACAGCAAACATAATAAAACAAACGGTAGTTAAGCCTTTAACTATTTGCCGCACATCATTGCTCATACTATGCCCATGACCCAATGCACATGGCACACACGTCATCAAGGCTTACAAGGCATTCCTTAGTTTTTTGAGGGAGACTGCCTTGATGACAGATTGTGACTGTGTTTCCCATTCCTTCTCTCTTCCCTCTTTAATCCCCTCATTCCCTTCCCCTGTGCAGGGTAGCCAACCGGAAACCTTTCTGGTTAACATCCCTGCCTTTTCCCTCTCTCTGTATCTATCTTTAGCGAAATTTGATAGAACACTTCAAGACTTACTTGATGACAAGCGAGTGTGCAAAGTTTCTAGGCACGTGCCGATTTTTTAGTACTCTCAGAGCTTTTACCTAATGACACTCTGCCCGCTGCAGTAGAAGATGTTTTGACTACTTTTAAGGCTTCTTCACGCACTCTTAATTTCACTTATGAACTCCGTAGCAATCAATCTATCAGGTTCTTAGAACTGCAACTAACATTCTTTTATGACGGCCATTTATGCTGGATGTTTTTACCTAGGAGCAAGAAAGCTCTGTTGCCTTTCGGTTCTGCACACTCTAAGATTTTAAAGAGAGGGATTGTGATGAACTGTTTCCGCAATTCACTCGAAAAAAGCTGTCAGCACACTATCAAAAGCAGCCTTGACAATCAATTCACACGTTTGGAAGCCGCGGGGTTTTCTAAACCCCATCTGAAGGTGGTGCCTGAATCGCTGCTCCAGAAGCTTGAGAAAGAACGCACAAATCGGGCTGACGTTGGGGCAACTAAACGCAAGAAATTCGACGTCATGCCATACGTGCATAAAGTGAGCCATAACATCAAAAAATTGCGGCCAAGCAAGGAGTTAGTGCGCTGTTTTCTGCTCATTGCAAGCTGTCGGGACTGTGCTCGCACGTTTCTCGAGGCAGGGAAAGGAACCACGTTTGTAGAACGCAGCACGAGAACCGTTTCGCGGCGTGTGGTGAACAGGTCGTGTACAAATTCCCCGTCACATGCGAGAGAGTATACATCGGCCAACCTGGTCGGTGTATTAATGACTGGCTGCGTGAGCACCACTCCTGCCTGGAGTCCGATGAAGGTGCAAACTTGCCTCGCCATTGCAATGAATGTGGTGTTGTTCATTGTTCAGCAATGTCACGATTCTTGGTAGAGGCAAGGGAAAACAAGAGCGAGAAATCTTGGAAGCGTACCATATCAGCTTATCAGGCCATGTCTGCATTAGCACAACCTCGGTGCGCTTACTTGAGAAAGAATTCGCTTTTTTAGGTCGCTCACGGTAGATGTGATAACTTGTGTCTCCTTTGCGCTGTGTTTTGTGATGCTGCTGTTTCGCATTCTCTGCTGGCCTTGCTGGTACGATGTCTTTTATAATAAATTGAACTAGATAGTCCAGTCGTTGTGGCGTGTGCACTCCTTCTCTTGTCGTTTATCTTTTGTGACTGGTTATCTTCAGTTTACAATGTATAGTTGTTGTTCAAATAGTAATTTTTTCGCTTAGTAATTTTTTTCTGGATTTGTCACCAGAGCAAACTCAGTCCATTCATCTGTTTTGAACCCATATTGGTAGTCAGATATCACTTGATCAAAAAATAGGTGTCTTATTATTCAGTTGTTAATAGCTGTCTCTACTGTTTTTGAAAGAAATCGTACAGTTGATTTGACCAGTTTCAATCACAGCAACTCCTTTACGTAAAACAAGCACTCCTGCTATTTTCATCTTTTTCAGGCAAATTCCTGTAACACACACTTTTGACTCATTCACAGTGCACAATACGTATGAAATCCGATGAAGCCTTCATTGGTGTCACGCTGATCCAGAAAAAGCCAGACGAAGAGCGGTTTTTAATGTCGCGTTTAGTCTGTTGCTTAAAATTCAAGGAAATGCTGATTAAACTAATTGACAAGGCTTTCGTCGCTCAAAAACTGCTCACCTAGCCTCATTTTCTTTCGTGCGCCACTAGCACATTGCCTCGATAAGTTTTCTATAGTGCGCCATGTTTTTGTGGATCGAAGTGAATGCTGGCGAACTTGTCAGTGTAGCAGCGCGTACGGGACTTTTTAGATCGAGTCCTAACTTATTTTTGAATTTCTTAAACTGCTTTATTAAGAGGTCCCTAGTTAAAATGAAGCTTTCAATGATTCCGTATTTTTATTCTGCGCATCAGGTCGAGTGTCATCCAAGTCTTTCTTCTTTTCGTGCTCTTTTGTATATTACCAAAGAAAGTGCCACATCAAAGCTTGCGCATTCGCTCCAAGGCCTGATTATGCAATGCATTTGGATCTTGCAACTGTATAAAAACACTCCCGTTTACCGATGCAACTAACTGAAGAAAATAATTTATATTTCTTTTTGCCTTGCTTTGTGCGCTGCCTACTATAGCACCCATCCTAATTCAGCGGGAATAAAAAAATCGGGAAGAAACAAAACTGTGTGAAGTGATCGCTAGCATCCCACATACGAATGCCACATTCTGTTTTATCTGTTTTACATGCAGTTAAGCGGAAGTTAATAAGCGTTTCAGTATATTACGTGACTCTTGTAGGGAGTTCATTGATGTATGTACAACCACTAATGCTAAAAGATCTGTAAATTGTCGAGCGGCATTGGATAGTTGCAAAATGTCAATAATAAATTCATCAGTAATTACAATGTGCGTATTCAGCATTATCAGCGGACCCAACCTGGGCTCAAAAACAAACAAATTTATCAAACTGGCGTGATGGAGGACGATAATAGGAGGCTAAAAAAGAGAGTTCAGCTTAAGTTAAGGACAACGCAGCGAGCCTATGGAAAGAAAAATGGTAGGTGTGACGTTAAGAGATCTGAAGCGGGCGGAGTGGGTGAGAGGACAAACGAGGCTTAATGATAGCCTAGCTGAAATCAAGAGGAAGAAATAGGCAGGGCACGTAATGCGAAGGCAAGATAACCGCTGGTCCTCAAGGGTAACGGAGTGGATTCCAAGAGAAGGCAAGCCTAGCAGGGGGCGGCAGAAAGTTTGATGGGCGAATGAGATTAAGAATCAGGAGGAAAACGGCGCAAAAAAACGTGGACAAAAGAGAGACAAACACGACAGGACCAGCGCCTGTCGTGTTTGGCGCTGCTCCTGTCGTGTTTGTCTCTCTTTTGTCCACGTTTTCTTTGCGCCATTTTCCTTCTGAATCATGAACCAACTAGCCCAAACTAGAGTTCTTCTTGTGATTAAGAAATGTACGGGAATACGGTGGCCGCAACTGGCGAAGCACATGGTTTATTGGAGAGACATGGGAGAAGCCGTTGCCCTGCAATGGGCGTAATCAGGCTGCTGATGAGGATGATGATGATATAATCATGACACCTGAAGAAAAGAGACTCAACGTATGGGTCCAGAAAACTTTGCTCAGGCGTGACCTCATAGACAGATCATTTTTAGTAGAAAAAGGCAACAGGACCTCTATTTTTCTCTGTTCTGCACACCGCTTTGCACCCGTCAAAATCTACTGTGCTATGGCTGCTAGGGAACCGCGCCTCGCGTTGTGATGTCTCCCCCCTTGTCCAGGTTCGTCGTCGCGCTGTGTGAATGTAAGCACGAAATACAAACTCGCCCAGCGACTGGTTTCAAGCACGTCGCGCTCAAGACTATAATGTCAAACTCGTAGCTTAGTGAAGTCAGCTGTAGGTCCACTTCATCCTTTTTGTTAGCCAAGCTGCGCACGTTCCGATGACAGAACGAATAGAAACGAGACTAATCCTTTTTTGTAACAGCAATATTGAATGACAGGGCATCGTGATGAGAGCGTTCTTTAGATTAGGCTTCCATCTGAAAGTGGCGGCCGCCTGAAGTGATTACAGCTTTATTCTGAAATGTCATATCCGAAATGAACAACTTTCACTAATAACTGAAACGCCAGACTGAAACAGCATCCCATCAGATCTGGTTTTTGACAATCTCAATATGACGATTTTGTTCACCAGTACGCTGAAGCAAAGTGGGCAAGACGATCGAGTATTTTGCTCTTACCCACCGAGGTCTCCTCAGTAGTGTATTTATTTATTGATTTGGAACATACTGCTAGCCTCTTTCGAGGCTGTTGCAGGAATGGGTACAAGTTTGTTTTCGTTTTTTAGGTACGTCACAACAAATTCACAAAGGAGGTTCACACAACTGAAGTAACATTGTAAAAGGGATAATCATGGGAAACAGTTTCAAAATACAAGACGCAGTATAAACAACACAAAATAAAGCGCAGTGTGAAAAAATATTTCTTCAAAAAAGTACGTGCAATACCTCACTAAAAAGCTCAAATAAACAATTATGACAGGTGATAAAGAAAACTACTCAGAGGTTCAGAGCTAACAACATTTGCAGGTAACATATTCCAATCAATAATCGCTTGCGGAAAAAATGAAATACGAAACGTGTCAGTATTGAATTTATACTCTCTTAAATGTGGTGAGTGTTTCGTTCTGGTGTTGCGTTTTGGTGAAGGAACTAAGAAGAGTTGAGAATTATTGTAAGAGCAGGAGAAAGACGAATTTACGGCAGCGGGCTCTTAGCTGCCCGTCTGGTGCTTGGCTGCGAGATTAATTGTGGTGTCTTGGTGGTGCCTGCGTGCTCATCACTGGTGAGGCCTTTCTACGTGGGGGGATTTGGCCAGGTTTAAGGTTAGGTCTGTAGGCGTGGTAAATGCGCATTTGAGGGTGCGTTTGGCTCAGGTATGTCCCTGACCTCCCCGGGCGGAGGGTCGGCAGCCTGGTTTGCCAGCTTGCCCACCCAAAGCTTGCCGCTGGAATCTTTTCAGAAAAATGGAGTTGACGTCATCCCTGTCGCTCTCGTACCGATCGGTGAGGGCATGATCAAGATGAAAAGCTCTAAAATTCTTCAGCAGGAGCTCAAGTCTCTAACCAAGCACTATTTACAGATCTCTGAGGTGCGACCGTTCGGCCGTAGAGGCATTGTCTGCAAGTCCTCTGACATTGCTTGCGCCACAGACCTGCTACAGTGCAAAATTTTTGAGTCATTGCCGGTGAAAGCCTTCATCCCGGAACAGCTCGCTTGCTCCAAAGGCATTGTTCGTGGCGTCGACCCGGCATCTTACCCGCAGGAAATACTTGAAGAGTTTCAAGATGCAGGTGTGGGGGTTATTGCTGTCTACAGGTGCAGTAGAGAAATAAATGGTTCGCGCGTACCGACAGAAACAGTCATAACTTTTGCTGGCTCCTCCTGTCTTTCTGAGCTCAAGGTCTGGCCGATAGTGTACCGTGTGGACCCTGTGCAGCCCCGTCCTTTCCAATGTTCCAACTGCTGGCGATTCGGTCACAGTTGTAAAGCATGCAAATCAGATACGCGCTGCCGTCTTTGTGGTCAAGTTCATTCAGCTGACAACTGCGCCTCTGATCAGCCCCTGTGTTGCCTCTGCAACTCCAACCACCCAGCTGATGATGCAAACTGTTCGAAACGCGCTGGCGAGCAAAGCCTACTAGATATAATCCACGTGAAGCGATGCTCGAGAGCAGATGCTTATGCACATCTTGACCGCAAGAATGACTCATACGCTAGCCGTGCGCGATCTTCTGTCGCAGAACTCGAGTCAAGTGTGACTGCTTCTATAGTGTCCACAGTAGAACAGGCTCTTTCTGCGAACGCTGAGCACTTTTGCTGAGGCTTTATCGCATCTAGTTGCAGGCCAATCTGCGCTTCCTCAATCATCTGTTCAGGCGGCGACGTCTGCATCTCTCCCAACTTGTGCTGCTAGTACTAGTCACTCCATGTCATCTCCGGACGCATCCCAAGTCACGCCTCCCACCACCGTTCCAGGCAGTGTCTCTAGCGTCGATATTTGCTCCACGGATGTTGAAATGCTATGCCCTACCCAGAAGCATCCAGCTCCTTCCTCACCCTCGAAGACAGTTGCTCCGCAACCCAAAACAAAGAAAGGACCTTCAAAAGTAATCCGCCGGTCTGATGTGCTGAAAGAGGCTGTTGCTGCCTCTTTCATCAGTCAATAATCATGGCGGGTCTCAAAGTTATTCAGTGGAATTGCCGCTCACTTCTTTCTTCCCTTCCAGATCTTGAACTACTTCTTCGTAAACATAATCCAGACATAGTTTTTTTGCAAGAAACGTGGCTCTCTCCACTTCAATCATTTTCAATGAAAAACTTCAGTGTTTTCAGAGTTGATCGCGTTACCGGCAGGGGCGGCGGGTTAGTAACTATGGTCTCTACCAAAATGTGTCACCGGGCCTTTATTTCGCACAAAATTATGCTCCTTGACTGTGAACTGTTCGCGGTCGACATCTCACTTCCACAGTGCGCCAAAGTTACTATTGCAAACGTCTACTTCCCTGTAGGCGTTCACAGGACAGACAGTTTGGATAGCTTACTTAGCAAAACAAACAGTATAGTCATCGCAGGAGATTTTAATTCACAAGTAAGCTAAACTGGGCTAGTCGGAGCAATTGCATCTTCGAAAAACGTAGCGCGAAACACAAGACACAGGTAAGGTGAAGACAGGACACGAGCGCTTCTCACAACTAAATTTTTTATTAGGAAGGATAACAGAATATATACCATAGATATGGAGGCGAAGAGAAAGAAGGAAAAAAAAAACAAAATAACAACTCAAAAACAAGAACAAGACGAGGAGATAAGAGGCCGGCGATGGAAGCATGTACATAGCATAGCAACATAAAACACGTGCACAGTTACTTGACAACCGATTGGAGGTAGAGAATCTCACTTTTTGTTAAGGCGATCGATGCGTCACTAATACACTCCCCCCCCCCCTTTCGCGATATAGAACGCTTCAATAATCTCCCTTGTACGTTGATGATATGCTCTGTCAAGAACTACAGTCTTATCGAAAAGGGGGCGACATTTACACTCCCTGCAATGCTTCGGTAAATTTCCAAGAGCTGTTGGGGTTAAAGAATTTCTGTGTTCGAACAGCCGGACATTTAGACAGCGCCCGGTCTGCCCTACATAGAATTTTTCACACGAAAGAGGAATCTTGTAAATCACCTCTTTTTTACATGGCACAAAGCTAGATTTGTGATTAACATGGCAACGATGATCACTTTTTAATCCCTCTGCTTTCGCTCTGACCACCGCACACAATCCAGATAACTTCACGGGAGCTGAGATTACTGTGCCCACCTCGTATCGATTGGCAACATTTCGTAACCCATGTGAAAAACGATTTTAATTCGCACCACAGTACCTGGAGTAGTAGTTCAGACTCCTGCGGCCAGCTTTTTTGGTCATGGATGGCCACGCATGCAGTGCGCTGCTGCAATTCCGGAGCTGTAACCTTTATGCGAGAAGCTTATCGTTCAGTCATAGATTTAACATTAGTTACTCGTGGGGTTGGGGTATCTGCATGGTCAACAGAGGACTCGGGTACACCTAGTGACCACTTTCCAATAACTTTTAACATTCTAACATCTCCCCTTAGGAAAAGTGGGGCGACAATGAAATTTGTAAATCACATTTCGTGCAAAAAATTAATGTCTGCCTCACTTCCATCTATAGTTAGCTCCAGTCGAGCAGAAAGAGCTCAACAGCTCATTTCCTCTCTGCAACATGCTGCTGAGCATTCTGTATTCTCCGTGTACACTACAGCCCCTGACAGACAGCCGTCTCCATGGTGGACGGAGGAGTGTGAGAAGGATTTTCGTCGTCGCAAAGCTGCCTGGAAAAGCCTTTCCTATAATCAGAGCCCAGCTAATTGGATAAATTATAAGTTCTTCTCTGCATCTTTCAAACGAACTGTCAAAAAAAGGCAAAGAGATATATAATGAGAATTTAAATACGTATCTCTCAAGTCCCAAGAATAGGAAGGCTCTGTGTAGGTTCATGGCGCGCAATAAGAACTCTCTGGCCGTCAACCGCACGCATTCAATAGTGTTGTCTCCTCAGGAGGCTCAGCAAAACCTTGAGAGAATCGCTCAGGGGCTGGCTTTGCGTTTTCAGATGCAGAAAACAGAACCTTTACACACACTCGCCCAAGCTCGGACTATACTGAGGTTGATGTGTCGGAGCTCTTACCAATTGTTTCTTCAATGCAGTCTGCTGCTCCGGGATCTGATGGGGTTACTGTGCGTATGTTGAAGATTTTAGCGCAAGACTGCACCACTCATCTTCTAGATATCGTCAACGCGTCATTGGAAAACACGTGGATTCCTCAGAGATGGAAGACTGCGAAAATAATTTTGCTTTTGAAGAATGAAGAGAATGGATTTCAATTAGAAAATATACGGCCAATTGCTTTAACCTCAAATTTAGTCAAGTTGATCGAAAGAGTAATACATAGTCGCCTCACAAAACATGTCAATGCCGTAAATGGCCTCAGCTCTGCGCAGATTGGCTTTCGTCGCGGTTGTTCCATTTGGACCGCGCATGTGGATCTAGAAAGCCGAACCAGACTTTCGATGCGCAAGAGGCAAGTTTCGGCCTTGGTGACACTTGATATTGCTAAGGCTTATGAGAGCGTGGAGCACACGGTCCTTCTTAACAAACTTGCACAGCTACATCTACCGCACTACATTTATGCCTGGATTTGTGAATTTTTAAAAGACAGGATGTTCTTCTGTACGGACGGATCTTTCTGTTCTAATACCTATGTCCAATCCAGAGGTGTGCCGCAAGGATCTGTTCTGTCACCGCTGCTTTTTAACATATTGGTTCGAGACATTCGCATTCATCCCAACATTACAGTATTTGTATACGCAGACGATATAGCTTTTTTCGCCTCAGAAAAGAATGTTCATGCTCTTTACCAGTCTTTGCAGGCATACCTGTCTGCTCTTGAAGATTGGTTCGACGAAATTAGTTTATCACTTAATGTCAGCAAGTGTGGCGTGCTGGTATTTCCTCCAGACACCCCTTTGTACATCTCGCTAGTCTACCGTTCCACCCCAATTCCGCAGGTGGAGTCGGTTAAATACCTAGGTGTCACTTACGACCGAAGTTTGGACTGGCGCCAGCATATTAAGAATAATGTTAATAAAGGCGAACGTGCTCTAGGCCGGCTGATACGGGTAGGCAATAAAAATTTTGGAATGCGTCGCGACACCTTACTTCTTCTCTATAAGGCTTATATGAGACCAGTTCTGGAGTTCGGTTGAGTCTTGTTCTCTGGCAGCGCAAACTATAAGCTGCAGCCTTTAGCCGTACTGGAAAGGCGTGCCCTACGGCTATGCCTAGGGCTCCCAAGATCGGCTTCCAATGCTCTCCTTTATCTGGAAGCCCGTATTCCCGATCTATATTCCCGCTTCCAACTACTCACGGTGCGTATTTTCCTCAGGTCCTTTTACCCGGCCCCCGGTGTTAATACTTCCATTTTCCTATCTCACCTACACCTGTTTTTCTCTTCTCATTGGCCACGTTATCAGCTCCCTCAAGTTAGGTTTACGCAGAAGCTGTTGGCCCCGCTTCAGGTCGATCTGACCTCCTTGGAACGAGTTGCAGACACGCAGGCTGATCCCGTCTTCTTTTACGACCATATCTTTCCGTCCCGTGCAAAACACATGCCCGCAAATATCCTAAATGGTCTTCTGGCTGAGCACTTACAGCATTTTCCTCATCATGCTGTTCTCTCCACTGATGCTTCCGGGAGCTGCGAGAAGGCGGCAATTAGGATATATTCACAGGATCTGGCTTTCAGCTATTCCGTTCGTATCCCGGATTACACTTCTGTATTCTTTGCAGAGTTTCTGGCACTTGGTTTGGCTCTTCTCAAAATTCCGTCGCATGTAGCACGGGTCTTTGCAGACTGCCTTTCAGTTTTAGTCTCACTCCAAACTTCCGGCACCTCTCTATTGATGCGTTCCCTTAGGTTTTTTGTTCCGCGCACAGTAAGGGAGGTCCGCTTTGTCTGGATACTTGGTCATTCGGGAATCTACTTCAACGTGGTGGCTGATTTATTGGCAAGGTCAGCTCTCACTGCCCCTCTAATATATCCCGTACCGCACCTTATAATGTTGGAGACCTCCCGTTTCCACCGATTCCAACATATATCAGCCAGCTTGGGTGATCCGTTGCTGAATACCGTAGACTTTCAACATTTAAAGTTCCCATGGAATGTCCGTTCATGTAAGACAAGGCGGTGTGAAGTGTCCATGACGCTTTTGCGATGCACAATCCCCCACCCCAACTTGTACTTATGCAGATGCGTGTTCGCTACGACAAACCTTTGTAACACATGCAGAGAAGTTGAAACAATTGACCATTATCTCATCTCTTGCCGGCGGTTCGCATTTCAGAGAAAACAGTATTTGGCAGTCCCTTTTTCGAGGTTAGGACTCCCTTTGTCTCTATCCGTTCTGCTCTCATTTGGTGCGAGCGCCACGGGATTCTCGTTAAGCACTATTTGCGGCTACCTTCATGATTACATCATTGCAACTGGTCGCTTACCCTGTTAAATCCATATAAAATTCCACCGAATGTCCAAAAAGCGTATTTTATTTTATTCCTGAAATCTCTAATTTGTTTCTTTATGTCTGGCGTGCATTAGGTGTGGCTGGACAGAAGAGACTGGTGTGCATCATATGATCTTTTGTGTTGCATCCACGTAAGCTTGAAGTGCGCCTATGGAGTCTGCTGAGAGATGAAACAATTCATACATATTTTCTAATTTCAAACATTCTACTATTTCCCTTAGCTTTTTTCCCGTTTTTTTTTCCTTGGCATTCACCACCGTACCTTGGCCAATCCCCCCGCGTGGGTATGTGCCATTTTCATATGGTGAAGAAGAAAAAGAAGAAGGTTTGGGCGCGGTTACTAATAGTGGAGAAATCTGCCTTGTTTAAGAGTTCAGTTGGGGAGTCATTACGTTGATATTTGTTAAAAATAAACCTTACTGCTTTCCGCTGAACGCTTTCTAACTTATTTATGCATTTCTGTGTGTGCGGAAACCAACACAGGATGTCGTAGCCGAGCACAGGAAGGGCGAGGGAACGGTATGCCAGTAGCTTGGTGTCGGGAGAGGCAGTCGGTATTGATCGCTTAAGAGAAAAGAGTGCGGAAAGTACTTTTGACGATATATATTCTACATGATTTTCCCATTAGAGGTGAGAGGAGATGACAACACGGAGGTACTTGTATTTTTGGACTGATTTTAAAGGTTTTTTTCGACTTCATACGAGAAAACGAGCGGGTTCTTTTTTCTTAATACACTCATGCACACCGATTTCTCGAAATTCAGATTTCTCGAGATACATGACACTCGACGTCGGTGACATTACAAAGATGATAGCAAAAATGCAGCTAACGAGAAAAAAAGAAACACCCGGCAGGCCTCCATTCTTTATGTCGTCCGACATTCACGTACTGGCAGGTAATCAAAGCACACTAGAGAGGTCAAACCTACAATCGGCACTCTTTAAGTCCCAAGCAGGAGGCACTGCTTTTTCCACCGTGCAAGGCATTCGCATGTCTGGCGAACATTATTCAAGGTGCGCAGCCACAGCGTTCGAAAGCGGGCGTCACACGGAGTGCCGCTAAGCTGTCTCCACCTTGTCGGCGGCTGCCGTAATGTCTCCCGATCACGCCATGCAGCGCGCTGAGTGGAAGCAGACGGCGGGATTTCAGCGCGCGAAGGCCGATTCACCGCTGGCATTCCAGACCAAGGACGGTGAGGTGAAAGAGGTGAACACAACAAGAAGCGGCAAGAAATGCAGCCCCTCTGAGCAGCTGAAGCCTCAGAAATGTCAAAACCTCGCACATTCATTCCAAACTCCAAAGTTCACTTGCGACGGGTAGCTGTATCTTACCGGTACTCAGACATGGGGCAGAAACATGGAGACTATTTTGAAATGAATTTAAGCGCACAAGAACACGCACACAAGAAGACGAAACACACAGGGCAGGCGCTAACTTCATCTGATTTATTCGCAGGCAAGGGAGCAAAAATATATACAGTCTAGCCCGTTTATAACGAAGCCACTTATAGCGAAATAGCGGTTATAACGAAGGGATTTCAATTTCCCATTCCCATTTTTGCATTTTCAATACATTTTGGGTCCGGTTTTAACGAAGCAAATAAGAGCGCGTCAGCGGATATAACGAAGAGATTTAATAATAATAATAATAATAATAATAATAATACTTTATTGCGCCAAATATTTAAAAAAATGCACAGAAATCCGGCCTCCCAAAGCCTCATAGGGCTTGAGCGGCAGAGCCCGACAGGCAGCGGAACCGCGCAGACATACACACAGGCAAAAAAAAAATACCAACCGAAAAATAACCTGCCAATCAACACATTTTTGCGTCCTTGAGGCGATTTTTTCCGCGAAAATAAGAGCAAAATTCGGCTGACGGCGTCGTTTCGTGGCGTCGTCTGCTCTCCTGCGGAGCGAGAGGTTGCTTCACTGCATCGCATGGCACGCAGGTCCCGTGTTGCGCCGTCCTTGAACGGCGTCACGGCGTAGAGCGGTAGAGCACGCCGCGCAGCTAGGGAAAAATGTAAAAAACAACAGAGACGATTTTTTTTTTCGATGACGTCGCAGAGAGCGGCCGTCTTGGCCAATCTCGGTTCTCTATTTCTCCCAGGCAGTCGGCGCCACGGCTGGACTGCAGTCTGTAGGAGGTGTGGCAGCGCGCGCTTTGTTTTACGTCGGTGCCGCGATGCGCAAGGCAGGGAGAAAGCGCGGCAGCATTGTGCATGTTGGAAGCGTGGCTCATTTTTATCGTTATCGCGTTATCGCGGAGTTCGACCAGATCTTTGGTTCGCAGTTGGATGGTATGGAAGCCGCAATCCTGAAGTCTGCGCTCGCGAAACGTGTTCAGCCGATGTTTGCATTTTTTTTTCGTAGTCCACATATAACGAAATAGCGGATATAGCGAAGTGATTTCCGATTCCCGCCGACTTCGTTATAACCGGGCTAGACTGTACATAAAAGGAGGCATGCACATGTCTGCTTTTATGTATATATTTTTGCTCTCTTACCTGCGAATAAATCAGATGAAGTTAGCGCCTGCCCTGTGTGTTTCCTCTTCTTGTGTGCGTGTTCTTGCGCGCCTAAATTCATTTCAAAATAAGCTATGCACCATCTAGCCCAAACAGAAGTTTTGTAGAATGGAGACTAACGTAAAGGGTTCAATTTAAATTGAGGACAACGCAGCGAGCTATGGAAACGCGCAACGTTGATAGAAAGAGGACAGAGTTGGCAAGGAAAAAAAGGTGGTTAAAGATATCCCACTTGAAATCAAGAGGAAGAAATGGGCACGGGCAGGGCACGTAATGCGAAGGCAAGATAACTGGTCCTTAAGGGTAACGGAGTGTATTCCAAGACAAGTGAAGCGTAGCAGGGGCGTCCGAGAGTTAGGTGGGAGGATGAGATTAAGAAATTTGCGAGGATGGGTTTGCCTCAGCTGCAGAGGACAGGGTTAATTCGTAAGGTATGGGAGAGGCCTTTTCGCTGCAGTGGGCGTACTCATGTTGTTGATAATTAACACAGATACTTAGCGTATCCTGGTGTAGAATAGTGTATAGTTCGTTTCTCTTCTCAAGCTAGCCTTAAAGCTTCCTTGAGCCTTCTCTTAGTTGGTCCATTAACAAAGAGCCACCAAGGTTATACTAAATTTTCGCGCGCACTTTTCAGTGCGCATTTGAGGAATAATAAATAAAGAGATAATAAGCATGTGGTTAGCTCAGGTGGCAGCCCCAGCTTACCACCAGCACAAGAATCTAAACGCATGAGTATTTATGGCCAAAAAATGCCTGCATATATCCCTATGACTCCAATGCCGAAAGGCATATTTGCGTAATAAGAAAAATAAACTCACAATTGGATTACGTCTACATCGGCACAAAGGCGTGTTCCAATGTTCCTCAGATATTATATTGTCTTCCTGCCGCCAATACCAGCACAGCTTCTTCAACCCAATTCCCGACATGACTGGCGACCTCCCTCGGCAGCAATTACTTTGAATCCAAATTCGCACTATCAACCTGATATCATCATCTGTCACAAAATTCGGCGCATTTTAAAAACAAACAAAGAAAAACCGCCGCGCGCACGGCGTCTCGCCGGCGCGAGCCCATCTGGAGAGAGGGAAAGCCCCCGCCGAGCGCGTGCCTCTCTCTCCATCGCCACGGCGTGCGCCGAAGGAATGAGTCATCCACGCCGAAGATTCTCGAACATGCGAGTCGGTTATTCTGCTGACCGGAGGAAAAGGGCGTAGCCTTGCGTGCACTAAGTCACGTCCCCCTCCTCTGCACTCGGACGTCGGCGACGCCGCCACGACGGCGCCACGCTAGAACACGCTGGAACCTTCGCGAAACGACTCCTGACTCTGACCAATGGGGACGCGCGGCCAGTGAGAAGAGGGAAGGGAGACAGCACTGCAAATGCTGCGTGTATGTGCGCGCCTACTCTGGCGCGTGGAACAAACAGACGGGAGAGCGAGCCTATAAAAGAAGGGCGTTGACCGCTGTCAAGTCAGTCCGGACCGCCGTTTAAGCTTCATCGAAACGCGCCCGTTCGACTCCCGGGAAAACACCACTCGGCCAGCATCGGACCAACGAGGCAACGGTCGCCAGTCTGCGGGATGGCATCGTCGAGGAACTCTGGTCGTCGGACTGCCGCAGTGCCCGGTGAACAAATTGTGTTTTGTTTGTTTACTCTCTCTCCTGTGTTAGTGCACTTTAGGTGCAATATTGCCTTTGTATTGTATTCTCTCTCGAGTTTAACTTTGCACGAGTTGCATTGTTTTATTAATCACTTTGTATGTGTTTGTACTAGTGATTGTGAAATCCTCTGTATCGTCTCTTTGCTATATAAACCTTGTTTTGTTTTGTGAACCTTTGGCTCCGACCCATTCTCTGGCTTGCGACCAGCGAAAGCTGGGCACCGAACGCCCAAAAACCTCTTGTCACTTGGTGGCGGTCTCTGCTGAGCTTGCCACGCTGAGTCGAGGGCATCTCCTTCGAGTCCGAGACCGCTACCCCCACACGCTCTAAGGGTGTCTGGGAGCTTCCCACTAAAAGTGCGCGAAGTCTGGGTGACAATATATTCTGGCGTCCGCGACAGGACGTTTGGTGTTTGCAAGCACAGAGAACGGAGAAAGAGTCGGAAGGAGTTTACTAATCGTAAACGAGTGTTGGCAGCAGAGCGATATTCTGAGGTGCCGCGCCGAAGCGGTTAGTGAGGTTCACCGTGGAGAGGTATTCGTTGCCTTGAGTACAGAGTTCGGCCTCCCAATATGAATTTAAAGGAGCTTGTAGAGGTGGGCACCCAGATGGGGTTGTCCAGAGCTGGACTGCGTAAATGGGTGGACCAGGAAAGAGAGAAGGCCGAGAAAGAAAGAGAGAGGGCTCGGGAAGAAGCCGAGAAAGAAAAAGAGAGAGAATTTGAACGCGAAATGAAGCTGCTTGCCGCGAAGCTGGAACTGCAACGTGGTGCGAATCATTCAGCTCTAGTTCAGAGCACTAGAGAGGAAGGTAGCAGCGTGCGTATAGATGCCAGCAGGTTGCTTCCAAGATTTGATGAAAGAAGGGACGATCTGGACGCATTCCTCAAGCGATTCGAAGGGATCGCGGTGAGCCAGAATTGGTCAGACAGTGAATGCGCTACCGTTCTTAGCACTTGTCTGAGCGGTGAGGCACTAAGTGTATTCGGGCGACTGTCTCCTGAAGACGCAGCAAGTTATAGCAAGGTGAAAGCCGCTCTGCTTAAACGATTCCGACTCACCACCGAGGGATTTCGGAACAAATTCCGGACAGGAAAGCCCACAGACGGAGAAACGGCAACCCAATATGTGGCGCGATTAAGCCACTATTTTGATCGGTGGACGGAACTGTCGGAAATCGCACAGGAGTACAGTGCACTCCGCGAGCTGCTGATCAAGGAACAATTCCTGAGCAGTTGTCACCCGAACCTGGCGCTATACCTCAAGGAGGGAATGGCCAAGACCCTCTCTGAAATGCTAGAACTTGCCGACCAATTTCTTGAAGCCCAAGGAGGAACTAACCTGAGTAAAGTTAAGAATGCAAATTATGAAAGCGCAGAGAAATCCGACAGCCGCGATACTCGATCCAGCCCAAAGCCTCCACCGAAGTGCTACCTGTGTAATAAGACAGGACACTACGCATCTAACTGCCGCAACAGCGCTGCGAACGGTAGCCCGACAGCTTGTTTTAAGTGCGGCCAGAAGGGACACAAAGCCGCGGCTTGTTCCAGCCCGGGCAAGTCCGTTCCCCATGTATCGTGCGTGCGAGCCTCCTCAGGTGATCACCTGGAGGAAGAAGACGAAAACGGCTTTGTCGAGCTAAAAAACGGCAAGAAGGTGCCCGTTGTGAACACGGTAGTGAACGCGCGACCCGAAGCCGGTATGCACAGGATGCCTGTTTCGGAAGGGAAAGTAGGGCCGCGAAGAATTTCAGTGCTGCGAGACACAGGAAGCAGCGCGGTCATCATAAAGCGAGGCTTGGTGCGAGATAAGGATCTCACTGGAACGAAGAGCCTTGTGCGGCTAGTAGACGGATCCTTTAAGCGCTTACCAGAAGCTAGAGTACAGGTGCAGACTCCCTACTACAGCGGTAAACTGACTGCACTTTGCATGGAACGCCCCATATACGACCTCATATTGGGTAACATCAAGGGGGCAAAATTTCCCAAGGACCCAGACGGCAGCCGCGAGGGAGAAAAATGCGAATCCTGCACGTCAGAGCGTCGCAGTGATCGACAGGAAAAAAAGCGGCGAAGGAAGCGCGAGCGAGCTAGCGCAAGAAAGGAGGAAATAAAAGAATCACCCAAGAAGGAAGAACGGCAAAATGTAGCGCAGGAACGTTCCGCGCAAGAGAAGCCTTCTTCGCAAGAAACATGCGGAAACAAAGGGACCAGCTGTGAGAAGCTAGAGGATAAGCCAGTGAGTGACCGCAGCCGAGCACGAACGCCGAAGGAAGGAACGAAAAACCAGAGAAGGACACGCGAAAACAATGTGTTAGGAGTTTCTGCCAAACTCAGCGCAATACACACTCTGGAAATGATTCTCGTGCTGATCGGCACATTGCTTCGGCTGTTTGCTTGCCGCACCGTCGAATTCGGGAAGGATACCAGGAGAGTGTTCACACCGGTCCTTATTGTGAGTCTCTGCGTTCTGATGCAAGTGCCTTGGAACCTGTCGATTGTCTTTTTCGCAGGTGCATGCCGCCCCGAGACCTTTTTGTATGCGTGGGATTTGAAAGAATTTCTCAGGGCGCGAAGGCTAGAGGCAAACACTGACAGAGCGAAAGAGTCGCGTAGGAAGGAGAGCCAGGAGTGCTCCCCAATTCTAGAACAGGGCCAGCCTATTCGGCCTGAACCCAGTAAAACGAAATTGGGAGTATAGGCGAAAGTGTGCCACATACTTGTGTGCCTCCTGTATGCAATGTTGTGTTAATGAACTGCCCAATCGCGGTGTGTTGTTATGTACATTGTGAACATTTCATAGAGTTACGCATGTGGAAACATCATTGTATTGATGTATGCACTTTGGCATTCGCCACTGACTTTGTGAGCGCATGCATGTGCGCGCGAATTGTACCGCCGAAACGCGGCGTGCTTTGAAGTGTTGTGAAGTTTGGAGTGCACTCTGTCTATTGCACTGTGTTATGTATGTGAAAGCATCAAGGTATTGATGTATGCATTTTGGCATTCGCCACAGACTTTGTGAGCGCATGCATGTGCGCGCGAATTTTGTGTTTTGTGAATATTGTTACACAATATTCTTAAAGGAAGGGGCAGTGTCACAAAATTCGGCGCATTTTAAAAACAAACAAAGAAAAACCGCCGCGCGCACGGCGTCTCGCCGGCGCGAGCCCAACTGGAGAGAGGGAAAGCCCCCGCCGAGCGCGTGCCTCTCTCTCCATCGCCACGGCGTGCGCCGAAGGAATGAGTCATCCACGCCGAAGATTCTCGAACATGCGAGTCGGTTATTCTGCTGACCGGAGGAAAAGGGCGTAGCCTTGCGTGCACTAAGTCACGTCCCCCTCCTCTGCACTCGGACGTCGGCGACGCCGCCACGACGGCGCCACGCTAGAACACGCTGGAACCTTCGCGAAACGACTCCTGACTCTGACCAATGGGGACGCGCGGCCAGTGAGAAGAGGGAAGGGAGACAGCACTGCAAATGCTGCGTGTATGTGCGCGCCTACTCTGGCGCGTGGAACAAACAGACGGGAGAGCGAGCCTATAAAAGAAGGGCGTTGACCGCTGTCAAGTCAGTCCGGACCGCCGTTTAAGCTTCATCGAAACGCGCCCGTTCGACTCCCGGGAAAACACCACTCGGCCAGCATCGGACCAACGAGGCAACGGTCGCCAGTCTGCGGGACGGCATCGTCGAGGAACTCTGGTCGTCGGACTGCCGCAGTGCCCGGTGAACAAATTGTGTTTTGTTTGTTTACTCTCTCTCCTGTGTTAGTGAACTTTAGGTGCAATATTGCCTTTGTATTGTATTCTCTCTCGAGTTTAACTTTGCACGAGTTGCATTGTTTTATTAATCACTTTGTATGTGTTTGTACTAGTGATTGTGAAATCCTCTGTATCGTCTCTTTGCTATATAAACCTTGTTTTGTTTTGTGAACCTTTGGCTCCGACCCATTCTCTGGCTTGCGACCAGCGAAAGCTGGGCACCGAACGCCCAAAAACCTCTTGTCACTTGGTGGCGGTCTCTGCTGAGCTTGCCACGCTGAGTCGAGGGCATCTCCTTCGAGTCCGAGACCGCTACCCCCACACGCTCTAAGGGTGTCTGGGAGCTTCCCACTAAAAGTGCGCGAAGTCTGGGTGACAAACCCAATTCCCGACATGACTGGCGACCTCCCTCGGCAGCAATTACTTTGAATCCAAATTCGCACTATCAACCTGATATCATCATCATCATAATCATCATCATCAGCAGCAGCAGCAGGAGCAGCACAGACAGAAATTTGCCTGCTCATTGTAAGGAGGGCCACGGCCTACCAGCTCGCAACAGGACTAAGATTTTAGGAAGCGAGTGAAAAACGCACATCAGAGATATACGAAGCCTACCTCTTTCGATACCGTGGCGCCACATGAGTGAGCAGGAGATACATTGACCTAAATACAAAAGCAGCAGCCACTCTGGAAAACTAGTTGTCATGCTTATGTTCTACATTTTTCCCATTACCGTCACCTAATTTTCTAGCCATGACACTTTAGCGCACTTCTAGGCAGCTCCGCCCGTCATTCTTCTCGTGCTTTTTTATCTTTATTACAGCAGTTACTTATCCCGCAGTTTGAAACCGCCACATCATGTTGAATTTTATCGCTTTTATTCGGCCCTTTCCATCGTCCGTGTCGCAGACACAGCTGACATATTACCTCAAGGCGACATACTGGGTGTGCACCTCCTAATACACTTGCGTCATTAGTGAGCGCTTCTGTCGGCTACATCCACGATGTACCTTTCAGTCATATCAAACCAAGTAGCCCACAGCTGCACTTTTGGAAGCTCTACATTCCTGCAGTCTATACTACCTACCTCTTCCAGCTTTCCTGCTGACCCAAAAGACGCGGGTTCGATCCCGGCAGCGGCGGTTGAATTTCGAAGGAGGAGGAATTCTAGAGGGTCATGCATTATGCGATATATCAGTGCACGTTAAAGGGACCCCAGGTGACGAAACCTTTCGAGCCCTTCACTACGGCGTCCATCACAGCCCCAGTCGCTTTGGGAAGTTAAATCGCCATAAACGAAACAGAAACCATGCCTTCCTTCTTTCCACGAGGCTGCTTTCATGCGCAGCACCAATTGTGTCAGTTCCGTCTTCGTTTTGTTTTTTAAAGTTGTTTCCATAACATGTTTCATAGTTTTGTCGCTTGTGATTTTGCCAGGTTGTTTTACATTGCGATGTCTTGCTAACTTTAGCATTTTTTTCTCAATTTTGTTTTCCTAATATTACGTTTTCTAGTTGTAGTGCATTTCGTTTTGTTGCATTTCTTTTCGTATTGCTTTATCTGGTTCGTACGTTTTTGAATTGGCATTACAATGTATTTCATGACACATGTATAACTTTTTGAATTCTAAATAATTTTCTAATGAATAAATAACCATCTACTATATTTCAAGGAGAATGGACAATACTATGAAAATTTAAAGTTATTTAAACAAGGGAATTGCGCTAAAAAAGACACGGACGAGAAGAGGACATAGACAGGCACAGTTAAAAGTTATAACTGCCGGTTTAATATCCTGAAATAGTTTTTTCCCAACACAACAAATAATTAGGGTATGTTGTCGAATGAACTTTTTACAAGTCCGAACTTCGTGGCTGCATTAGAAAGCGTCGTTCCAATCTCATATCTACTGTTCTCATAGTCGACTGCCATGGCTAGTTATAAATATAAAAAAGGAAAACCTAGCAGCGCGTTTTGTCTCGAGACAACTGTACGTTTCAATGCACTATTACTGGGGAATTCGACTTCCGGCCACAGAGAGCGACGGACGCGTTTGCGAGCGCGCTCCTGCCAAACCGGACTGTTATCTCCCGCTTGCAATGACTGCTATCTGGGACACTGCTATCTGAGCCCGTCACCGCCCCCGCCATCCGGCCTGCTGCTGGCGGCCACCGGTGCTAAAGCTTACACAGTCCAAGTTTTTCGGTTTTTTTCTGGCATGGCCTCGCCGGACTACACCGAACCCACAAGCGACGTTCCCGAGGAAATGGACCTGCAGGCACCAGGAAACTCGGCCGCCCCATCAACGCCGGGGGCCCCAACGGACAATGCGGCCGCCGTTGCCATGCCTCAAAGGATGCTGCTCCTGCCGTGCACCAACCCCTTCGCTCCAATCGCGAATTTCGAGCACCATAGCGGCCCTGAAGGCAAGTGCCAAAACTCTTTTCGTGGAGCTCGCTTCATTTCTACCGTGCCGAACGGGCAGAAACGAGCGCGTTCCCGTTGACGACAGACCGGCAGTGCACTAATCGCAATATTTTCAAGGAATGTCCACAGGCGACAGGCGCAGGTCAAATGCTGTCTACTCCCGTTAGTTCTCTGGGCGAAGCGGGCGTCTAGAAAGACGTGACTTATAAACGGAAAACGAATACCTCTACGAAAGACATGGCGGCGCCGATCGACAGAGCCCCACGCAAATACCAGCACACCATCATTCTTCGTCCTAAGCAACCGTGCCGAATCATGGATGAGCACTTCATACGGATAGAAAGACTCATAACCCGCCATATTGCGGCTTATATCAGTCTCTGTGAGGAAGATGCGTTACCGGTGTTTTCGGTCCGCTACAACCAGCCACCAGCTCGCAACCAGCTCGCTGTTGACGCGCTGTAACCCGAGGTGCGAAATGCACTTCTCGCTATAGAATCCCTGACAATCAATGGAAAGGACGTGCCGTTTCAACCACAGGAAACCATTGGTCGTAATCAAATCGGAGGAATCATTAGAGACGCTGGTGATATGACTTCTGAGGAACTAATCAGCTGTTTGCATTGCCGCAAGTGCAAAATCCTGTAAGCGTGCCCACTTGGGGACAAAAGCACTGCCACGATAACTTTTGAAGGTAACAGGCTACCTTACAAAGCCGGACTGCGGTCATTTACGCTCCGTGTTTTTCCGCACCCTCCGTGAGCTGCATTTTGCGATATACCAGGTGTTCCAGCTAAATGTAACCAACCTTTTAAAAAACACGAGGTGTCCTAGCCGTCTGAAACCAAATGAGGGTTGTTTAGAGTCGCGTGACCTAGTCTGCAGTATTTTTTCGTTCTTTAAGGTTGACTAATTAGTTAAGCTCAATTAACTAACTGTTTAAGTATTGACTTGAGGAACAAAGTGTCAATGGAAAAGCTGTAGATCGCTTTGAGGAACAGCTTACTAAGACATTTGTAGCAAAGTAATATTTACGTAAAGTAGTTTTTTACCGTCCTTTAACCATAACCCGCACAATAAGAAAAGGCTTCCACATGACAACTGTGCCACTTCAACGTCCCAAGACGCGCCTTAAACAGTAAAATCCATTTTTTCTGAAGTCCTCTCCTCGATGAGGTGGGGCAGAGAAGTGAGCGAGCAGCTGGTCACGTGACAACTTTCTTTTAAGGCCAATAAATGAAGCTACGTAAATCGTAACTTGGCGAAAACAGCACTACTAGCGGTTTTTTGAGGTGATCTAAAACTTTTGCATTGACACTTTCTTCCTGGGGTTAATAATTAAAAAGTTAGCTAATTAAACTTAACTAATTAATGAACTTTGAAGAGCGAAAAAATACTCAAGAGTCGGCCACGCGACTATGAACAACCCTGAGTTGGTTTCACTGGACTAGGACACTTCGCCTTTTTTAAAAGTTTGCTTATATTTAGCTGGGACACCCGGTATGTCACAAGACTGGACATCGCAAGGAGCCATGCCCCAACGTGGGGGCAGCAATATGCTCCACCTGCGATTTGCGGCAACACGAAGAGGGCACGCCGTGCCCGAACGCAGAACCGAAATGCTGGAACTGCGGTGGTTCTCATTTGGCCACGGCCAAAAATTGTCCAAAATGGCGACCAGTGAAAAAAGAAATTGCGCAACGGCAAAAGCATAAAGCGGCTAGAAAACAGCAACGCAAGAAAGGGCAGGCACAAGGACGTCAGCACAGCCAACTCGAGAACGAAAAGGAAGAAAACTCGTACATACCGGTAGCCAAGGCAACACAGCGCAGCTTCTATACCGGCCCAAAGGTGGCACTCGCACACTCTGAAAGCAGCCAAAACACGTACGCACAAGTTGCTAAACAGGCGAACGGACATGTGGTGAAGATGTGTTATCAGTTTCAAGTTCGCCTCGTGGGCTCGCCAAGCATTCTGCTTCTTAAGGACCGGCAAAGTCATCTCGAAAGGAAGTAGCTCAGCGACAGCGCTCTCGCAGCCCTGCGATAATACATATCTTCCCACTGCAATGACACCCCGAAATTTCGAGCGGCGTCTTCAATGGCATAAATAGAGCAGTCCATCCTTCAAAGATTCCAAGAGCTTATTAGTCGGGCCATAGAAACAATCGTCCACACCATCATGGAGCGTCTTATGCTTTCGGGCACGTTCCCTTTTGGCACTACTCATCCGACAATCGCCGCAGCTCCCGCTCTAGCTACTCCTCGGGCAGCACCAAACATAACTGCCTCTAACGCCACACAGCCTCACCATGGCCTGTTCTCAGAACCACTGCCGTGGGCAACCGTCCTTCAGTGGAATTGTCGGTCGCTTCGCAGCAGGAGGGTGGACATCATCGCCCGGTTCCTCCGCAAGCACGACGACAAGAGTCTATTAGTTATCGCCCTTCAGGAGGTCAATGGTCCAGTGATGCGAATAAAGGGCTATGATGGATATGCTCCGTCTGAAGATCTCGCTGCACCCGCGAAAACAGCACTGTACGTGAGTAGGGGAGCAGTATGCGCATGTGCAGCTAGACACGCAACCATGATGCAACGCGTCCCTAAGCGTCGTTGGTTGTCGGGTACAAGTCTCACCACAGCGCGCAATCCTCGTCTTCACTTACATCTTTCCCGAAAATACAAAAAATAAGGCTAATCACGCAGCTGTTGACCTCAGCTTCATCTTCCATTTTAAAA
Source organism: Amblyomma mixtum (assembly GCF_055824585.1). Lineage (NCBI taxonomy): Eukaryota > Metazoa > Arthropoda > Arachnida > Ixodida > Ixodidae > Amblyomma > Amblyomma mixtum. The sequence goes on from NC_143012.1 coordinate 131,118,600, forward strand.
GGCTTTATCCGCAAGACATTATACTCTAATGCGGGTACTTCAAGTCTAAGCATGTCGCATGGGGATGCGACACATGCAGCCGGCGAGGCAGACATGTCATGCAAGAAGCCTCGGAGCACGGGCTGACGCTTCTCAACACACCCCAAACAGACACTCGCCTAGGACAGACATGTCACCAAGCAGACCCGCCACCTGATCTGACCTGGAGCACCCGTCCACAACTGTTTCGATGGGAAGTGTTAGACGACTGCTTGGGAAGTGACCATTTCCCGATACTTAGACGTTCTCGCACAGACCACGTCTACACGAAGATGAAGCCAGATGCCACTACGAGGCTGAGCCATATCACACAATGGGATAAATACCGTGAGGTACTGCGGCAGCAGCCCCCAGCCAGGCACATTAACCAGCTAGTATCACAGCTATGCGAAGCCAAGCGGAGAGCCACCAAGAGCCTACGGGTTTCCTCTGACCACCCCGTGCCTGAGCGGCATTTGCTTACCTTATAGAATAGAAGACGTCGGATTCTCAGGCAATACAGGCGGCCTGGCCGTGCTGCGCGGCACAATAAGAGGTTACGTAACATACAGCGCTTCACAGAAAATTATACCGACGGGCTCACATCAGACCGCCGGATGGAAATTTGTGACTCTATCAACGGGCAAACTCACATGTCTAAAGTCTGGGCCATCCTGCGTTCGCTCCTCGGCCATCGGAAGGAACGGCACGCATTGCTCTCCGAGAAGGAATCAACGCTAAGGAACGCGCCGAACAGGCCGCTCAAGTGTTCTTCCCGCAGACGTCTTGCCCCTAAGACACCACGTACGATAAGGATGAGCTTTCCGAGGACAGCGACCCCCTTAACAAGCCCTTCACCATGCCCGAGGTGGAACATGGCCTGCACCATGCTAATGCACGTAGTACTCCGGGAGCCGATCAGGTGTGCGCGGCCCATCTGCGTAATTTACCCCCCGAGTAAATTCCCCTTGGAAGTTCTCGGTGGTCAAATCCATTCCGAAGCCTGGCAAGCCACCACATACCTAATCCAACCTCCGTCCTATCTCCTTAACCTTTTGCGTCTGTAAAGTAATGGAGAGCATGGTCAACGCACAATTAATGTGGTACCTTGAAGATCACGACCTTTGGCCCCCACACAGTATGGATTTCGCCAATGACTGTCTACACAAGACCTACAGCTCCGCCTCAAAGAGGACGTCCTCGACCCTAACTCGGTACACCCAGCGGCTGTTGTCGGAGTGGACATACGCAAGGCCTTTTACGGTGTCCCCACACCACTATCATGAAAAAGGCTCGTGACCTCAGACCAGAGGAAAAATATACAACTTCATAGCTGGTTTCCTACAGGGGCGTAGCTACCAGGTCTAAGTTGGTCAGGACACCAGTTCTATCCACCCCAACGTAGTAAGCGTCCCTCAGGGTTCGGTTATCTCCCCAGCACTGTTTAATATAGCTACGCACCAGCTACGGAGGCATTTTGCGGACGTACCAGGCTTGAAGCATGCGGTTTATGCTGACGACGTCACCGCGTGGACACATCAGGGGTCCATCGGCGAGCAGAAGGATGCCTTACAAACAGCACTTGACATCATTCACGACTACGCCACGGAGACTGGAGCGAATTGATCAATAACTCGAAGTTATTCAATAACTCAATAACCCACTTCGAGTTACTGATCAATTCGCTCTCGCCCTACCGTAAGCTTGCCGTCCTGGTTAGCCCAATTGGTAGAGCGACTGCTCCGGTGAAGCGGTGGTGCTGGGTTCGATCCCCGGACCAGGACGAATTTTTCTTTAACTACGAAGTTTCTGAGAGAGCTGTATAGCTTTCCATTGTAGCCGTATGGCTGCGCTCGGGTGGATGCCAATGAGTAATTACTCCCTTATTACAAATCTACTCCACCTTGGGGGATTCCCCTAAACATTTGACCAAGGATGCCTATTTTTTCTCTCCTACGTGCATATCACAGCGGAGAGGTCACCCGAATAAGATTAAAGAAATAGCAGCCCATCCCGCAACTTTTTTATTTAAGATTAATTTTTCCACGCACAATCACTCTATGGAATGACCTCACCCGGAACATAACTGTGGCTGTATCAGGTTCAGAATTTACCGCAGCGTTAAAGGCTGCACTTGATTAAATCTCTAATCACTGACCTGTCTCTCAGCTCTTGTGCGAATAATCCCTGCCCCTTAACATGTTTTAAATTTTATATTTACAGTGTGTGCTATAATTCTAGGCTTTGGGTGTTCATTTACGCCATCATTTTGACGCGCGAGCTGCGCTTATGTCTTATGTCCTGGACGCAATGATTGAGTTATTGTTGCTTTCTCTTTTTTGTATATCGTTTTCCTCGACGCTAAACCACTGTAAACTTTGTATTACACATCCCCGCACTTACTGTAATGCCCCTGAGGGTGAATGTAGGTACATGTATAAATAAAAATGTAGCCTAAACTGAAAGCGAAGGTTTATTTATAGACGACAGTAATGCTGTCAACGATCCTGTGTCTTCTTTTAATATGTCCTGTTTTGATGTGTCTATTAACTATTTCGGTGCTTTTCGTGGAATTAACCTCTACAATAAAGCCTTCGGCGCTGCAGATGCATTGAATTGATAAAAAATAAAAAACTATGTCTTTTAATGTGTAGTTTTGCCCCTTTTGCATGTTGATTTAAATAATGTTTTGCCGCTGCGTTCAGAAATGCCGCGTGCGGCGTTTGAAGGCATCTAAAGTAAATCACACACTATTGGCGATCCTGGATTGATCGTTTGAGTTTGTTAACATTTTCTCTTGGTGCTGCTTATGTTGTAGCGAGTGGCCTTATATGCGCAATGGGTCATTCTCTACTTTTCCTTCATACATCGCTGGCAGTCCTCATACCACTCCTGGCGAAGTGGCGCAGCGGTTAAGCGATGTGCCACCGGAATGACAGGAGGTTGTTTCAAGCACAGCCACCTGTGCGGCTTGTGAGACCCAGATCGCTCTTCCCGAGCAACCTTTAGAGACTGGTCGTTAATTTAACTGGCACCTGCTGTGATGGGCAGTTGCCCACAATTCGGTAGGCGGGTTGTGATGATGTCACAAGTTTTGCATCATGTCAGGCATGACGGTGGTAGCCATGTCTGCTTGCAAAGACGCTTCTAATGCTAACGCAATGTTAGATAAATAAATGTGTGAGCGCACAAAGTAATCACGGCTCCGAGGCGTTATGAGGGATAGCCGACTGCGCTCGGATGCGGTCCGCGATTTTCCGGCGATTTCACCAGTTTCCGGCTATTTACAGCCACCAATTTTTCACAGGACGGCCCGCCACCCATCCGGCGTCACCTGTGGGACTTTCAACCACTTTCAGGCGAGTGCCTTCAACTTTACGGCCGATTTGCGGCCACGCCCGACCACGGGAGCTAGGCCTAACGGCTCAGCACGCCTAGTGCGTGCTCTGCTCCAAGCTGCGGCGGCGACGCCCGCTTCGCCTCGACGGCGCTTCCCTGCATTTAAAGATGCAGTACACAGTCACCGGCACGGATGTTACCGCTGCGGAGCTGGCCGATGGCACTTGGACGGCGCTCGAAATGCAACGCCGCTACAGACGCCCGCCACCCCCCGCAACGCCGCCGGTCAGCACCCAAACGCCCGCAGCCACCACTGTCCAGACAGACCAACGACCCCGCGGCCGTCCACCTCCGCCGACTAAAAGACGACCACTTCCTCGCCTGCCTACAGAGGACTACAAAATAGTCTTCCGACCGCAAGGTACCGTCGACCTCAACGCAGTCGGTCCGGCCAAATTGGCGATGGCCATCTACAACGCCGCCAAGATCGACGGCCGCCTTGCGATCACCGCCGACCAAGTCCGCATCCACCCCACAAACAACACTGTCACCATCAGCACACCGGACAAAGACCGGGCGTTCCTGTATGCTAAAATACAAACTTTAACCATTGACTCCAACGCCATCCTGGTATTCACGTATGCCCCAGCCCCCGATGACTCCGTGCGAGGAATCACCTACAGAGCGTACAGTCACGAGACCGACGCTGAGATCCTCGCTGAGCTCCAAGCTCGAAACCCCGATCTCCCCGTAGTCGCCGCACGCCGCATGGGCCGCACACGACATTTCTTGGTGACTATCGCTAATGCCAAGCTACCCTGCTACGTGCGGTATCTCGGCTTCACTTTTGAGGTGTCCCCCTACAAAAGCCGTCCGGAGGCATGCTTCAACTGCCGGAAGCTAGGCCACAGCGCGGATGTGTTCCCCCAACCACGACATCCAACCTGCCGATGCTGTGGCGTAGCACATGACCCTCTTCCAGCTGGCCAACAGCCCACGTGCCAAGCCTCATGCATCGTCTGCAAAGGTGCCCACCCTACAGGCAGCAGAAGCTGCAAATATCGATTCACGTCCTCCACTCGGCTCTAGTCTTCCCCATCGGTCACTGACACCGATACCGGCTCCAACTCCACAAACCCCGGACGTCAGTCCCGGTCCCGAGACCGCAACTACGACGACCACAACCTACTGCGGGACGTCTCCTTCCCCCCGCTCGGCAGGGACAGCCCTTCCAGCCGCACTCGCAGCCGTTCCACATCCGCCTCACGCAGCTCTCGGGCCAGCTCTCAAGCCCGGCCGGAGATCAAAGCAGCCAAACAAGTTGGATGGAAGACTTCTGCACAAGTCACCGCTTCTCCGCCAGATTCACAGGTAAGGGAGCTGGCAGACATGGTCAAGGAACTACAGCTACAATGGGCCAAAGCAAATGCCAAAATTCATAGCCTAGAATCAGCACAGGCAAACCCCAAATTGCAACCGCAGCAGGTGGCTCACGCTCCCACATAGGACCCCGTAGGTGATCCACGCATGGACACTGAGTAGTCTAAAGGCACGAAGCGTAAAGCACCTCCCCCCTCCTCACAAGCAGACATAGATGCCAAATTCGAGGCAGCTGATGCGCGAATGGCCCAATTCGAGGGCGCCCTCCTTCGACTCGCCCCCACCATTGACCGTCTAGTAGAAAGCTGCGCCACAATGGCAGCCGACATCCAAACCTTTCATGCCAGGCTCGATACCCTCACGAATCCCCCGATATCCGCAACCCCCTTGAAGTCGACAACCCCTCCTAACTACCCAGCACCCATTATTGTCGCCACATCGGAGAGTGCAACCGTGCGCTCACGTGCAGGCGGCATTCTTAAATCACCCCTCGCGCTATCACAGCGCCCCGAACCCTACGGGAAACGCGATGGCTAGCTCCCCCTTCACAGTTCACAATGGAACTGCAGGGGCTTTAAGGCGAAGCGGCGAGCCTTGGAGCACACCCTGCAGGCCCAGCCGCACACCCGCCACATCATCGCACTTCAGGAAACCTACATGGACACGAAACTTACCACCTACGCCGCATATAACCAACAAACGACACCAGACCAACGGCCCAACACCGCCATTCTGGTCCATCGAAATTTAGCAGCTAATCATATAGACCTTAGTTACGCCGAGGTTCCGCACACTTTCGTACAGGTCCTACCAAACAGCCGCTCACAAGCCCCGCTCCACATCCTCAACGTCTACAGCCCCCCCTAGCGACAAAAGCACACGAGTGGCAACCCTCGTTCTTAAGGCCTGCGCGACTGCACATACAGGGATGCTACTCATCTTAGGTGACTTCAACGCGCCGCATACCGAGTGGGGCTACCCCCGCAAAGCATGCGGTCGTAAGGGATCCAAAGTGTCAGGCCCAAACACTGGGCCTGACACCACTCCTAGACCCCGACAGGCCTACTCGCATTGGAAACAGTGTCACACAGGACAGCTGCCCCGATCTCACTTTCGCGCGCAACATCCCAGACGCACGCTGGGAAAACCTCGGCATGAACATAGGTAGCGACCACTATGTTCTCAGCACAACCTTCACGGCTACACACAGCAAAGCCCCCAACCGAACAATCAGGCACACTAACTGGGACGCCTTTCGATACGTGCGTGCCAAACGCACTTCGGCCCCCATAGACGACCTGGACACATGGACAAATTCGCTGCTCGAAGACACCGCCAATGCCACCTCCACCACTACCCAGGACGAGGATGGCCCCTCTCCCGACGCCAAACTCATACACATGTGGGAGGCCCGGCGCAGTCAGCGCTGGCTGGCTCCGCCAATAACACAACCGACCCCTCAAGCTCTGTCTCGTTCGCCTCGAGCGAGAGATCGAAGATTACTCCATCAAACTGAGTCAGGAGCAATGGCATCAAACCTGCGAACGTCTTAACGGCCAGTTAGGATGAAAAAACTCGTGGTTCTTGCTCAGACATCTACTGGACCCAACTTACACCAAATCCACATCTCACAAGAACCTCACCCGTGTCATACACGCTTTTCAGGGAACAAATGAGGAACTCATCGCTACCCTGAAAGACAAAATACATCAATACTTCCACTGAAATTCCCATCCTTTCAGGATACACGGGTGCTCAAAACACCAACATGGACGCCGACATCACGGCAGGAGAAGTCGGCGGCGCCCTCAACCAGATTAAAACCACCGCGGCCGCTGGCGACGACCACGTAACCAACAAGATGCTTCGGAACCACGAAGATCAGTCCGTCGGTGGTGGTGGTGAAAACTTTTTAATAAACAAAAGGAGAGTTTGCAGACCAAAAATGGCCCTTTACATAGGTGGAGTCCTTAGTCCGGGACCCCGCTGGACGAGGCCGCTACTCGCGCCCGTTGGACTAGACCCCTTTGAGACTCCAGCCTCGAGCAGTTGAGCAGGGCTGCCTCCCATACCTCTCCGGAAGGGGAAGGTTGGGGGGAAGGGAAGGATTCTTTTGACAGGCCCAAACCATTATTTATTTATTGAATGGGCAATACATGGTACTGCCCGTGGGGCAGGACAAAAGGAGTTAATTGTCTCCTGACGAGGCCCTGGCCCCACTGGGCACAACAGCAGCGGTTACAAAATACAATTCCGGTTACAAAATACATGGAGACAGTACACATACAATTGGATACAGCAGTCATCACCGTACAAAAATGCACATGGAGCAAGTTCAAAAAGAAAAACACATATTGTTAACACTTTGTACACAAATATAGAAACGAGAACACAATAAGTTTGCAATTAGAAATCATTATTCGTACATGTTTGGCAAGCTGTTTGGAGTGAAAAGAAGTTGTATTCTGCGCTTGAAAGTTCTCAGACTTCTACATGATTTTGCGATCTCGAGAATGTCTGGGTAATTATTACATAGTTTCATAATTTGATGATCAATTGTCTGTTTAGCATACTTTGTCCTTGGTTTTAGAGCGCAGCTCTTTGGCGTCCGTTCCTGGGTTTCGCGTCGTCGTCGGCCTCGTAACCAGCTCCGCCCCCCTTTCATCCCCCCAGCGCTATCGGCGTCAGCGGCATCAGTCAGTCGCTGCTATCTCTTCCCTCCTCCCTTTATCGTGTTGTCCGCTTGCTGCGCGCGCTTCTGCCCCCATCGTTTGCCGCTGGGTGTACACGCCGCCCCCCTCCCCCCTCTTCCTGCGACTCTCCGGTTGTCAAAGCGCCGGCTCGAACTTAATTCCTTTCTTCGCTCCTCCTCCAATGCAACCCCTGTGCGGTGGCAATCAGAGAGCCAGATCGGTGGCGGCGGATCTGTATATGTGCACTGCCCGAGCCGAAATTGCGAATACGTGTGAAAAATAAAAAAAAAAATTCTGTGATAGCGCATACATGTGTTGCTCGATTTCTTTGCCTCAATCTATCGAAAAGGTGAAACAGCTTATTTGCTGCGCTCAAATTTCGCATTAGGAAGTAACGTAATCGTCGGTAATTTTTTCTATGACAATGAAAGTCCTACGCAAATTGTGGCCAGTATCTCTATTTAGATAATGACTAACAAATCTACTGTAATTGCTTGATACTTCAGAGAATATGTAGGCAGATAATTTCTGTGTGTATATTTCGTGAAAAGGTCGGATATTTTGTGTTCTCATTAAGGTTACAGGGTGTACATTTTCTTTATATAATGTTTTAATCGCCCTTCGCTGCAGTGCAGATAATCTATCATTATCGGTCTTAATTCCAGTTCCCCATATTAAAGCACAGTAATTAAAGTGTGAGTGTACAAGTGAAAAATAAAGCTGTTTTTTGAGCCTGGCAGGGACGAGATTTCGAAGGCGGCATAACATTCCAATAGATCTGGCTACTTTCATTCTTATATTTTCTACATGATAGGACCATGACAAGTTCGACTGAAAAGTAACACCTAGAAAAGAATGACAATCTACGCGCTCAAGCAATGCATCATTAAAGTTCAGGTTTAGGTTGAAGACATTGGGTTTATTTTTTGAAGAAAATATCATATATTTTGTTTTCTTTGTATTTATTTGAAGCTTGTTTGTTAATACCCATAAACTAAGCTCATGCAGCCATGCGTTTGACGTCGCCTCAAGTTCGTCAAGGCTCTCTCCAGAAAAAAATACACTTGTGTCGTCAGCATACAGCAACACTTCTCCCGCTGACGAAATGTTAACGATGTCATTGATGTACAGAACGAATAACAGCGGCCCGAGTATAGAGCCCTGAGGAACGCCGTATTTAATGTTACCTTTCCCCGATGCAATGCCGTGTATGGATGTGAACTGGGACCTCTCATGCAGATAACTGCGTATAAGACTTTGTGTGATGACTCTAAAGCCATATGCTTCAAGCTTGTTGAACAAGATATGGTGCTGTATAGAATCGAATGCCTTCCGAAAATCTAAGTAAATTCCAACTGTAAATAACTTAGCTTCAATATTCCGAATGATTTTGTCCTTAATGCGCAGCAGCGCAGTTTCTGTTGATTTTCCTTTTTGAAATCCATACTGCTGTTCGACAACAACTTTCTTTGACAATAAAAAGGTACTAAATCGTTTATATAGGATACGCTCTGCAACTTTGGAGAACAGTGATAAGACTGAGATTGGTTTGTAATTGTTTAACTCATTGTATTTACCACCTTTGTGTATTAAAGTAACACGAGCAATTTTTAATCTTTGTGGAAAAACACCAAGGGATAACATTTGATTGTAAATATGGGTTAGGGGCTTTGCGATAACACTAGCAACTGCTTTAGTCGGTAGGGCTTTAATATCATCTTCGCCAGCTGCGGATTTGTTGTCAAGGGAACTTAACAGAGAAATAACTTCATCTTCAGAAGTAGGAGCAAGAAATACACTGTCATTTATGACATCGTTAATATAATATACAGGCCTGCACTCTGGTTGGTTATCGGGAATGGTCATTGGAGCTCCGACATTTATGAAATAATCATTAAACAGACCGGCTAACGATTCGCGAGAATATATTTTTCCATTTATTTGTAATTCAGATGGTAAGTCTGCTGTAGGAGCATTGGTCAACTCGCGAAAAACTTTCCACGCTCTGCTGCTATTTCGCGCTAAGTTCGGAAGTTTATGTTGAAAAAACGCGAATTTGGCTTTTTTTAAATCTGAATTTAACCTGTTCCTGAAGCGTTTAAATTCATGCAGTGTTTCAACGTCACGTGTTTTTAGAAACAGACTAAACATCTTTTCCTTCTGCTTGATGCGCTTATAAAGATCCTTAGTTATCCATGGTTTCCGGGCTTTTTTGTACTGAAGCACAGTTGATAAAGGGAAGGCAGCATTATAGCAGTGTTGTAGTGTGGAAATGAATGCATCGTATGACTGAGAGGGATCACTTTCAGAGTACACATTTACCCATTGTGAGCTAGCAACTAAAGACGTGAAAAAACTGACACTCTGGTGATTAATACGTCTTCTAGTGTATTTTATACTTTGAAAATTTTCATCTATTGGAAGGGCTGAAAATATAGATAGATGGTCGCTAATATCAGAACAAAGGACACCGGACAAAGTTATATCCTTTGGAATGTTTGTAAAACACAGGTCAATCAACATGTTTGAGTGTGCAGTTACTCTAGTGGCCTCGGTTATTAGGTTTTCACAATTATTTGCAAGCATAACTTCGAGAAGTTGACATTTCGGTTGTTCAGCTGAAAACAGGTCAACATTGAAATCGCCGACAACAACTACATGCCATTTTTTGGCATTTGCAAGAACCAGCAGTGTTTCCACAAAACTAAGAAATTTTTCAAGGATGCCATGGGGAGGGCGGTAAACTGCAAGAACGAGTACATTACGGGACACAATTGCGACTGTTTCAAAATCATTCTTCACGCATGTGAAATCTTGCAAACATTCAAACAGATGATGCTGCCGAACATATATGGAAACACCCCCACCACGTCTTTCCGAGCGATAAACAGAAACGCGTCTATAATCACAAAAACTGAGTACCTCTGAGCTATCAGAATACCAAGTTTCTGTAAAAACCAAGCAGTCAAAGGCACATGCAATAAGAGAAAGATATGTTTCGATTTCCACATGTTTGTTCCGGAGGCTTCTCGCGTCCATATGAAAGACAGCAACGTGCTTCCTATGCAACCAGTTTTCACTGTTATACAGTCTGTTAAAGGATTCAGTGGTGTAAGTGGCCATGATTTGATTTGGATGCCGCACTGTGCATGAACTGAACGCTAGACAATTTGTTCGAGGTCATCTTCGTTTGAGATCCTGACAGCAGTTGCACCAGGGCATTTGCGCACGAAGACTCGCCCTTCTGAAATCCAAACGTACTGATACCCATTTTCTTTCGCTTTATGTTTGGCGAGCCAGCGCAGACGCTTGTTGGTTGCCGTCAGGTTGTCAAAGAATATGACTCTAGGTTTCTTAGTCTGCAACTGCTTCCTTCTTTCAAACCATTTTGATCTGAGAGCTCGCGACACAAATTTGACAATTACTACATCTGGCCTGCCGGGTTTAGAGGGCAGTCTGTGCAATCCTTCAATGTCATCTTCAGACAGTTCTGCGATCTCAAGGTGCTGAGCTATTTTATTTACTTCTTCCAAGAGGTCCTCATCTTCTTGTGGCTTAAGACCGTGGATTTCGATGTTTTGCCTTCGACTGTATTGCTCTATATCGTTTATTTGTTGTTTTAGTCCGCGCACAGTTTCCAGTTCTGGGGAACTTTCCATAGCCTCTACCCGTCGACGCAGGTCGCTAATTTCCTGGTCGTGCCTGTTTTGTGTGGTACTTATGTCGTCATAAGTATCCGACAAATGCTGGACGGATTTCTCGATACTTGCAACAGTTTCCTGCAAGTTCATCAGTTTATTCAATTTTGCTTCGAGTGCCGGAATTAGGGACAGCTTTCTGTTGATTTCTGCCAGCTCTGCCTGTATATTTTCAGACGGATTTTGTGTTTCATGTTCGCTTCCAGAAGGCTTGCAAGATGAGTATTTTTGTTTTTTTCTAGTTGATTCTTTCATTTGTCGAAAGGACCGTTCTGATATGCCACTGCACTTTCCAAGATGGAACTGCAAGTCACATTCAGAACATATCATTATCAAGTCGACTTTATCAAAGACTTCATGGCAGGACGAGTACTTATCAGGCATAACGCACTTTTAGGAAGTGACGGCCCAAAAACCGAACAAGAAAAGACGCCAAGGGCAGCAGCAGCAGCAGTAGCTTATTTGGACTAATAGCAAATGGAATGACGCGAAGTTTTTCACAAACCTGCAATGAATTGCGGGATGCGTTTAGGCACAGGAACGTTGGACCATGCTTCCGCTAACGCTGCTGCCCAAGAAGTGAAGACATCGGGATCCGGGTCGTTGCTTTTGTAGACGGGACTGGATGACGATTTGTTCACGTGGTCCTCGATGTAGCGGTGGCAACAGCGATGATCACGTTGGACAACGTTGTTCGTCCGGAATACTTGCACGGCGGCGCTATCTGCAATGAATTGCGGGATGCGTTTAGGCACAGGAACGTTGGACCATGCTTCCGCTACCGCTGCTGCCCAAGAAGTGAAGACATCGGGATCCGGATCGTTGCTTTTGTAGACGGGACTGGATGACGATTTGTTCACGTGGTCCTCGATGTAGCGGTGGCAACAGCGGTGATCACGTTGGACAACGTTGTTCGTCCGGAATACTTGCACGGCGGCGCTATCTGCAATGAATTGCGGGATGCGTTTAGGCACAGGAACGTTGGACCATGCTTCCGCTACCGCTGCTGCCCAAGAAGTGGAAGGTATCGGACACTTCCCCACAGTGAGGGCAGCGCCCATCAATTTTGGGGTCGAAATGTTTCACTATTGCAGGACAGAACAGAGTGTTGGTCTGCAAGCGCCTGAGAGTTCGCTCATCAGCTTTACTCAGGCCCTTAGCAGGGACCGGGAAAAGCCGATGGCGTTCGCAATAGTCGTCCAGAATTTCTCTGAACCGCAGAAGCGGTTGCACAATCTCCGAGCCGGAAGAGCCTGGATGAGGTGCCCGGTAGGTAAGCGCTCGGGCAGCCGCGTCCGCAGCCTCATCACCTCTAACGCCCTGATGGCCCGGAGTCCAAACTATGCGTTTGGGCGAAAGGTCCGATTCCCTCACTGCGCGCTTTAATATACTGTAGGCTAAAGGTGAAATCTCGCCAGCCAGGTAGTGTTTTAACACTTCTTCTTGGGCGAGTTGGTGCATATTTGATTTGAAGAAAACAGCGCCAGAGCACGCAAACCACGAAAAGACAAGAACGAGACACAAAGCGCTAACTCACAACTAATTTTATTGAAACCAGGCAGCGCCTTTATACGGCGAAGTTTCACTGAAAAAGAAGGAGGAGGGCAGGAAAGGTAAAGATATCAAAGCGACCTTCAAAGCGAGCACACATGAGCAAGCGGTAACCAAAACAAAAAAGTTTACAAAGATTATTTAAGGGCGGCATCTAAGAATTCGAACTAGGATGAAAAAAGTGAAGCAGACGGGGTGTTGACACATCTATTGCCAAGTTTCCTTATGTGAAAAGCCTCCAGACATTCACGTGCCTTCTTATCTGCGCTTTTGCCAAGAATGTTAGTCTGACTGAATCGTGCCTCGCATCCGTCGCAACTCATAATATGCGCTACCAAATGTGCATATTTATCCTTTAAATCTGATAAATTTCGGGCATGTTCCCCCAAGCGCTCGTTGATGCAACGCCCAGTGTGGCCAACATAGGTCTTCCCACACGTTAAGGGGATAGCATAGACCACTCCTTCGGAACACATGATGAATGGAGAGTCGTGCCTTATCTGGCAACCCCGCTTTCCTGAGCTGCAAATACGGGGGCACAGCTTTTTCAGCTTGTTGGGGGCGGAAAAAACGACACTCACCCCATGGCTGTTGGCCACTTTCTTCAAATTGTGAGCAGTTTTGTGCAAGTAAGGCACCACCAACGGCTTCTGTGACCTGCAACGATCCTCTCCGGAGTTTCTTTGTGTTCCTGGCTTAAGTTTCTTTAGAAGGGTCTCGCAGACAGCAGTCAACACTGAGCAGGGGAACCCAGCCGCCGAAAGCCGGCTCACCTGATTCTGGAAGCTAACCTGCAACCGATGCGGGCACGACTTTTTCAAAGAAGACTGCAAGCAATGCGACGCTATTGCTCTTTTCACCGTCTTTGAGTGCATAGAATCATAAGGCAAAAGATCTTTCTTCGCGCGCGGGTAATAGCCCCAGCAAACATGTCTCTCAAGAAAGGTTAGTTTTAGGTCTAAAAATTGTAAGACGTTAGTGTCAGGAAGTTCATGGGTGAACGTGAGCCCAAGTCCATGTTTGTTAAAAGCATTTAAAACTTCACTTACTGTAGAGGGGTAGGTGAAGGAAGTCTGCTTTTTTTAAAAGCACTAAAAAATCCTCCCCGTACCTAAAAACCTTTAAACCCCCCCCCCCCCCCCCATTAAAAACTAAGTCCAAAGACTGGTCAACTTTCGCTAAGAAAATATCACAAAGGATGGGGGCCACACAGGAACCTATGCACACACCCTTGCGCTGCAAAAAAGGCAGGTTGTCAAAACTTATAAAAGTAGAACTAAGATAAAACTGCAATAATGCGGTAAAGTTGTCAACCGACAAACCTGAAGAATTTTGAAAAGACACGTCACCGTTTGGTTCTATGCATTCCTTTACTGCCGCGAAGAGCTGGTCTTGAGGAATCGAGTAAAACAAATCTTGTACATCTATGGAAAAACCAAAGCCAATATCCTCGGTACTCTGTAAGTACTCAACTACATCTGTCGAATTTTTTGTGAAGAAGGGATCGTCCATCCGTAGTAATTTAAGTTGCTTTTGCAAGAAAGTACTGACGTTCTTTTTCCAAGAACCTTCTTCACTCACGATAGTCCGGAAAGGTACATCAGGTTTGTGAGCCTTGGCAGTAAAGAAAGCATTTAGGCTATTACCTCGGCAGTTTTTTATATCTTTAGCGAGAGAATCTAAATTTAAATCCTTGTAGAAGTTACTGAATTTTGTTTTAACTCTGACAGCACTTTTTTTCACCTGTACAAAGTTCTTATTGATTGCCGCGTACGCCTTCTGGTCGTACAGATCCTCTGGCAGGACAAGAAAACCGACAAAAAATTCGACAGATGTAGTTGAGTACTTAGAGTACCGAGGATATTGGCTTTGGTTTTTCCATAGATGTACAAGATTTGTTTTACTCGATTCCTCAAGACCAGCTCTTGGCGGCAGTAAAGGAATGCATAGAACCAAACGGTGACGTGTCTTTTCAAAATTCTTCAGGTTTGTCGGTTGACAACTTTACCGCATTATTGATGTTTTATCTTAGTTCTACTTTTATAAGTTTTGACAACCTGCCTTTTTTGCAGCGCAAGGGTGTGTGCATAGGTTCCTGTTTGGCCCCCATCTTTTGCGATATTTTCTTAGCGAAAGTTGCCCAGTGTTTGGACTTAGTTTTTAATGGGGGGGGGGGGGGGGGGTTTAAAGGTTTTTAGGTACGTGGACGATTTTTTAGTGCTTTTAAAAAAGCAGACTTCCTTCACCTACCCCTCGACAGTAGGTGAAGTTTTAAATGCTTTTCACAAACATGGACTTGGGCTCACGTTTACCCATGAACTTCCTGACACTAACGTCTTACAATTTTTAGATCTAAAACTAACCTTTCTTAAGAGACATGTTTGCTGGGGCTATTACCCGCGCGCGAAGAAAGATCTTTTCCCTTATGATTCTATGCACTCAAAGACAGTGAAAAGAGCAATAGCGTCGCATTGCTTGGAGTCTTCTTTGAAGAAGTCGTGCCCGCATCGGTTGCAAGTTAGCTTCCAGAATCAGGTGAGCCGGCTTTCGGCGGCTGGGTTCCCCTGCTCAGTGTTGACTGCTGTCTGCGACACGCTTCTAAAGAAACTTAAGCAAGGAACACGAAGAAACTCCGGAGAGGATCGTTGCAGGTCACAAAAGCCATTGGTGGTGCCTTACTTGCACAAAACTGCTCACAATTTGAAGAAAGTGGCCTACAGGCATGGGGTGAGTGTCGTTTTTTCCGCCCCCAACAAGCTGAAAAAGCTGTGCCCCCGTATTTGCAGCTCAAGAAAGCGGGGTTGCCAGATAAGGCACGACTCTCCATTCATCATGTGTTCCGCAGGAGTGGTCTATGCTATTCCCTTAACGTGTGGGAAGACCTATGTTGGCCACACTGGGCGTTGCATCAACGAGCGCTTGGGGGAACATGCACGAAATTTATCAGATTTAAAGGATAAATATGCACATTTGGTAGCGCATATTATGGGTTGCGACGGATGCGAGGCACGATTCAGTCAGACTAAGATTCTTGGCAAAAGCGCAGATAAGAAGGCACGTGAATGTCTGGAGGCTTTTCACATAAGGAAACTTAGCAATTGGTGTGTCAGCACCCCATCTGTTTCACTTTTTTCATCCGAGTTCGAATTCTTAGATGCCGCCCTTAAATAACCTTTGTAAACTTTTTTGTTTTTGTTTTGGTTACCGCTTGCTCATGTGTGCTCTCTTTGAAGGTCGCTTTGATATCTTTACCTTTCCTGCCCTCCTCCTTCTTTTTCAGTGAAACTTCGCCATATAAAGGCGCTGCCTGGTTTCAATAAAATTAGTTGTGAGTTAGCGCTTTGTGTCTCGTCCTTGTCTTTTCGTGGTTTGCATGCTCTGGCGCTATTTTCTTCAAATGAGGTAGTGTTGACAGGCTTGACGCGAATCTGTCACGATTACCTTCGAATTCAAGTCCGAGGTGGCAAGCGCAATGGCTACTTCCTCAGCCTGTGCTGAATTTCAAGCTCGAAAGGAGAGCCCGTTAACGCATTGATCCTGGTGAACTACTGCGGCCGTGTAGAATCCATTGGGCGACGGCCCTGCCACGTCAACGTAGTATACACCCTGTCTGGATCCGTGTTGGTGTTCGAGGGCCCGACCGCGCGCCTCTCGTCTGCCTTCATGTGTATGTGTGTCATGTTGCGCGGGAGTGGAGGGACCCAGAGCTTGTGACACCATAGCTCCGGAATCCGATACGTCTCCTCTGGAGTGCACTCGAGTTGGATGTGCAAGCGGTTTAGCAGGCGGCGCCCGGATGCCGTCTGCGAGAGTAGCGTATATTGGTTCACGAGGTGGGCCTCCCGTAACTCCTGGTAGGAGTTGATCACCCCCAACGCCGACAACTTAGCATTGGAGGTGGCCACTGGGAGGCCCAGTGCTCGCTTTGTAGCCTTTCTAACGATGGTGCCGATTCTTTTTTCTTGTTGTGTCGTAGTGCGAAGGTAGGGAACGGAGTAGAGGATCCCGCTGGTCACGAAGGCATGGGCGAGCCGAAGCGCGTCCCTGCCTCGCAACCCGCCGCGCTTGTTAGAAACGCGATGAATAATGCGTCCGACCTGTTCGCCTACTCGCCTGAGTTTGCAATAGTGGATTCCGGGCTAAGCCTGTTATGGATGAACAGACCTAGTATGCGGAGCTCCCCGACCTCTTTGATAGGACCTCCCGTCAGAGAGATTTGCAAACTCGTGTTGTCTTTAGGATTGGATCTGATGTGCAGAAGTTCCGATTTTGCGGGAGCACATTGGAGACCACAGCCGATAGCGTAGCTATCGGTTATGGTGGCGGCCCGCTGAAGGCGGTCCTCCATTTCCCCAAGGCTCCCTTCGGTAGTCCAAATTGTTATGTCATCCGCGTAGAGTGCGTGATGAATGCCTTCCACCCGGGCCAATTGGTGGGGAAGCTGCATCATGGCAATGTTGAAAAGAAGCGGCGACAAGACCGCCCCTTGGGGTGTACCTCGTGTGCCCATCATGTATGGTCCGTATTCGTCGTCCTCAATCTTGAGGAAGGCCTGACGCTTCGAGAGAAAGTCTCTTAAATATGTGAATGCCTTGAGCCCACAATCGGTGGTACTCAAGTTAGCCAAGATGGCACTCACGGACCTCTTCAACCAACACTGGCATGAGACACTTGGAAGCATGCCAAACTGATTTGCATACCTAAGCCAGGCAAACGACTCGAGCTGGGCAACCTTCGGCCCATCTCGCTCACGTCCTGCCTGGGAAAGGTCAAGGAACACGTGATACTCAATAGACTCCTCACTCACGTAGACCAAGAGGACCTTTCCCCCCCTATGATCGGCTTCAGGACCGGCCTGTCCACTCAAGACATTATGTGGCAAATCCAACACGACATTCTCGATTCGAGACCCATCCGAGCTACACGAACCATCCTAAGCCTAGATGTCAGCAAGGCGTTCGACAACGTGTCACATGCTTCCACCCTGGCAAACCTCTCACAAATGAATGTAGGCACTCGCACTTACAACTATGTCGCCGACTTTCTTCATAACCGTGCAGCAGAACTTCACATTGCAGATCTCCACAGCAAGAAGATCCCACTAGGCACCCGAGGAACACCACAAGGAGCAGTCCTATCTCCGTTCCTTTTCAACACTACAATGAGAGGCCTCCCTCCGCTCCTGGAAGAGATACCTCACATTAAACACTCAATATATGCCGATGACATTACCCTGTGAACCAACTCTGGCTCTGACGGGGAAATCCAAAACTCCCTCCAAACAGCAATCGATAAAGTACACTCCTTTGTACAGGCGAACGGGCTCACATGCTCCTCCACGAAGTCCGAATTACTAGTCATCAGGGACAGACCAGTTCGCCTGCCCGTCCCCGACCCACAAGAACCTATTGCGCTTCAAGTCGACACACATCCCATAACTCCGGTCCGCACTATCCGCGTTCTGGGTATGTTAATACAGAACAACATGCAAAACTCGGAGGCCATTCAGCGCCTCCGCAACACAGCCAATCAGATCAACGGCCTTATCCGCCGCATCAGCACCCGCCGCAGAGGTATGAAGGAGGATGACCTCTGTCGGCTCACGCAAGCTTTCCTCATTAGCAGGATAGT
This sequence comes from Amblyomma mixtum, assembly GCF_055824585.1. Taxonomy (NCBI): domain Eukaryota; kingdom Metazoa; phylum Arthropoda; class Arachnida; order Ixodida; family Ixodidae; genus Amblyomma; species Amblyomma mixtum. Next base: position 131,136,910 of record NC_143012.1, read on the forward strand.
CTACTCCTACCCCTACTATCACCTCCGCCGGAAGGACGAGGAAGCTGTGAACAGCATTATACGTTCAGCGTACAAAGCGGCACTGGGGCTACCTCAGTACGCCAGAACACAGCACCTCCTCCAACTCGGCATCTACAACACGCTCACAGATCTCATAGACGCACACAAGACCACCGAAATCCACCGCCTCTCCTGCACTAAACACGGGCGGCTCATACTTGACCGTCTCAACTTCAACCCCATAGACGTCGTCCACCCCACGACGCCCATTCCGATAGGGGTCTATAGCCGCCTAGTTATAAAACCAATCCCCAAAAACATGCTACCTGGCCGCCATGATACACGCCGTCAGCTGAAAGCCCAAGCACTAGATGCCACATACCTTGCCGACGAACACGCAATATACGTAGATGCTGCACGGCAAAGTGCAAACACATAAGTGGTTTGTGCAACCACGCCACCATCTACTCTCGTCACCGCCGCCGCAGTAGTAGCTCACTCTCCGACAGCGGCAGAATAAACCGCCATCGCGCTGGCCATCGCGGACCCACGTACGCGCACAGTCCTAAGCGACTCCAAAAGAGCGATACAAAATTAATCGGCAGGTTTTATTTGCCACCCCGCTGCACGCACCCTTGGCGGCTGCACTCCCGACCGTAAGAGCAACTTGGTCTGGGTACCCGCCCGCGCGGGAAACTTTGGAAACGAAGGGGTCAACCGACTATTATTATTGCAATATTTAGGGCAATATTTATAACAGGTGCAGTGAGCCTTGGTGCATGTGGACAGAAATTAAGCTAGGGTGGGGTGGGGTATTTTCGCACAGGGTAATGTTATGCGGAGGGTCTGGCGTATTGAAACCGAGTCTTTCTGAGCTCTTATTAGACGTCCCAGCGCCAGGACAGTAGTTGAGGCTTTTCTTCTTTGTTGTCCAGTTAATGGTTTCCATCACATAAAATAGCCTTAATTATAGCTATCCCGTGGCCGTCTAAGAGAACGATGCAGATATACTGAAGTGATCAGTGTTGCATAAAAGTAGTGAGAACATTGCAAATGCAAGACAACTTCATTGGTTTGCAGTGCACTAACGTGGCAGTCATAGAGAATTACACATTACATTTGCAAATCTAAATTGTGCATAATAGTATGGACTGGCACGTAATGTGCGAAGTAATCACAGTTATCTCGTTCATGCCAAATGCTAGTGTCAAACATTGTCAGGATTGCATATTTATAAAGAGCAGACATGCTGCGCCTAACTTGTCGTTGGAGAGATTTTATTACTATGAAAGCAAAAAGTTTACACATGGCTGTCGTGTTCTTGCGTGGGAAGTAGTATTACCTTAAATGAGTATAAACACCAAATTTTTGGTTATGTGTGTTCTTTGTAGCGACGTGCTGGGCATTCGTATACATAGAATTGTTGCATAGTATTCGTCTCCAATCGCTAAATAATTACAACCAGATTTCTTTTCTTCCCTGTTTCAATAGCATAGCAATTGCTATGACATCAATGTTCAGTATAGGTTATGGAAGGCACAAAAAAGCTACGATATCGCTACTTCATCATTTTAATTAGTTACAATGCTAAATCCAGCCTGCCTTAAGAGTCGGGATCACAATGAATGACGAAGCCGCAATTATATTGCAGTTTTCCTCATGCTCCCCTGGCTTATACTGACCTTTGATGCCATTGTCATTGCTCAGTTTTTAAAAGTGAAGCAGGAGAGAGAAGATATTTAATTACAAATTATTTAGCAGTCATAGGCGAATACTGTGTGGTTATCCGTGCATAGTAATGCCTTATGCATCATTAAAAACAAAAAAAAAATGTGCAACTGAAATTTGCTCGGCTGCTGACCCAAAAGACGCGGGTTCGATCCCGGCCGCGGCGGCTGGAATTTCTTTGGAGGAGAAATTCTAGAGGCCCGTGTACTGTGCGATGTCAGTGCACGTTAAATAACCCCAGGTGGTCGAACTTTCCGGAGCCCTTCACTACGGCGTCTCTCATAGCCTGGGTCGCTTTGGGACGTTAAACCCCATAAACCAACCCAAACCAAACTGAAATTTGTTGTCTGCCTCTTTGAGATGAAAAATTTTGAATTTTTCCTTCACTATTTTAGAGCATGAAATTCAGTTAATGGTATCTGAGAAACAGGAATTGCAACAGCCATTTCTCTTCAGCAAGAAAACTGTCATTGGTTTAAGTGTTTTCCCGATTCAAGGTTACCTTATATTTTAAACTGCACAATGTATTATGTGACAAGAAACCGTCAAGCACAATAGGTGTGGTTTTAGAAATGACTGGAAGTGATAAGGGAATACATTTACTTAGAGCAGGTAGTGACCGCTGATGCGGATCATGAAGGGTAATAACTAGAGGAATATGAAAGGGGTGGAGTGCATATGGCAGGTTCTCTCAGATCATGAATGGCAGTTTTTCAATACCCCTCAAGTGAAAAGTATACAACAGCTGTATCCTACCGGTATTCACCTATGGGGCAGAAACGTGGAGGCTAACGAAGAGGGTTCAGCTTAAGTTAAGGACAACGCAACGAGCTATGGAAATAAAAATGATAGGCGTAACGTTAAGAGATCGGAAGCGGGCGGAGTGGGTGAGGGAACAAACGCGGGTTGAAGACATCCTAGTCAAAATCAGGAGAAAAAAGGGTGCTTGGGTAGGGCATGTAAGACGAAGGCAAGATAATCGCTGGTCCTTAAGGGTAACGGAGTGGATTCCAAGAGAAGGCAAGCGTAGCAGGAAGCAGCAAAAAGTTCCATGGGTGGAGGTTTGCAGGAACACGGTGGACATAGCTGGCGAAGGACAGGGTTAATTGGAGAACATGGGAGACGCCTTTGCCTTGCAGTGGGCGTAGTCAGGCTGATTATGATACTTGCAGAAGAGCTTGCTCATGTTAAAATTTTCATTTGGTAAATATGTGCTTGTTTTACATGCACACAGCTTTTGAAAGGACTAGCATAGTGATAATTGTATTGGGCTTCATAAAATTGTAGCTCTGAATGAAGGTTTGCAATGAAAGGTGTCTGCACTTGGTCACAATATAGGTACACACTAGTGGCGACATGACACACACGATCAGTACATTCTAGTTGTATTCTTTCTTTTTTTCCATCGGGTTATATGCAGGATAGTATGAAAACGGCATTGGAATTGACTCTTACTTGCATTATTTTCATTCATGTTTGCAGGCACCCGGAGAAATGCACGCCTAGCCAAAGCTCCTTCACTCAGCCGAGCAAGCTACGGCATCATCCAGCATCTTAGTTTCTTTTGAGCGCTTACAGCTGACTGCGGTGGATTTGGTAGATGGGTTTACTTTGCTTTTGGCAGTGTTCTTGGCATTTAATGTCAAGTACACCCCAAAAACAAAGCGGGCTTGTCTGCTGCTTGAGACACTAATGGGGCTTGATCCTAGCGAGAGCCTCCCGAGCGTGTTTTGGGCAGCCACAGCAATCACAGCAATGACTTGAGAAATAAAAGTTATCAGTGTTGTACATTTGTGTCATTATTTCTTGAACCATTGTTATTCCCAACGCAGACAGAGCACCATACTAATGTGCAAACTGTAGTGTAGCCATAAAGTAGTTGTATGAGCAAAAATTATTCTACTCAAAGATTATAATCCCTTTTGCTCATAACTCTTTTGTAGATGTAGCGCAGGTGGATCCTGCAAAACATATGACCAACTTGCTCTGAAGAATATGTGAAATAAGAAAATTAGTAGGATACATTGAAAACACGTGAAACTCCTTTTGAAGGAGTAAAATAAGATCTGGGCTGATACTCCTTGAAGGAGTATAGTCACTCTAACAAACGGAGTCCTGGAACTCTACCTGAAAGAGTAGTAGGATGCTGTTTCAATGTGGTAGCTTGACTCCCTCGGAGGAGTGCCTGTACTCTATTGCAGGAGTAGTACAGTACTCCTTGAGTAGGTGTTGGATCACTCTTTGTCCAGAGGGAGTAATTTTATTCTGGAAAAAGGAGTGGAATATGGGACAAGCGAATACTCCTTCAAAGTGTGTTCTGGGCACTCCTCTGCACTTTTTTAGTTCTAAGAGTGTAGCCCGAGGACTAACCAACCGGGCGGCCGGCCCCACGGACCCAGACGCTCTTGCCGAGGCTCCCCAGACCTTTGCCGAAATTACCAACCTCTACAGAGAGATGAGACGCCAGTTCCCGCCTCCACACCCCGACTTGAATCGAGCGCAAGCCACCTTGCTCCGCAGGTTGCACACTCCATCCTTAGCCATTCTAGACTTTCATTCATCACAGACGGGGAATACGACCCCGTCTGTCAAAATTGTTACCAGGAAGAAATCGCCACCCAGGCACAGATCCTCTGAGGTTGCGCGGGAAATCCGCCCCCTCGAACCTTACTGCCAGCTCCCTCCGAAGAAGGATGGAACGAACTCAGAAGGCCAGACAAGAGCATCCAACTGGCACTCATTTCGTGGGCCCAGGAAGTCGCCCCCACCTGGGGACCACACCAAGCCCACCTGCCCTAAATGCCGCCAATCTATGGCAATAAAGTTGTTTCTCTCTCTCTCTATCTCTCTCTCTGCGAGGCGTTATGTGTTTGTTTCAGTTATGCTCCATTCATGTGATTAGAGGAAAGTGCGTATCAGAGCTTATGCCATCGGCCGCAGCGTATTTCTAAAAGGACTGTTACAGGCACTGTTTTCAAGTGGACTGATGTGACTTGGAAGAAGAAAGACTGCCTAAACTAGGCTGTATAAACCATTGGACGAAAAGTTTTGTGTCCCTTCATTGTCTCCCCTTCTTTCTTTCCATGTCTTCTCAGACCCTTCACTTCGTTGTTTTCTTCTTCTTTTTCTCTCCTTTGGCTTTGCTTCTCTGTTCTTCTTACTTGATTCTTACATCTCTTACTTGATTCTTACGTTAGACTAACAATTGATAAAGGAATGTTCTCAGGAGCAGTTTACATAGATTTTAGCAAAGCATTTGATTCCATTGATCACTCCATCTTGTTTCACAAATTGGAATCTTATGGTATCACTGGACCTCCCCTAATGCTCTGTGACCGAGAGCACATAGTCTCTATTAATGACCATACATCTAACATAGCTTTAATTAACAAGGGTGTTCCACAGGGCTCAATTCTTGGCCCTGTATTGTTCTTACTCTACATTAATGATTTACCATCCTGTTTAAAGAATCAGCTGATTCTTAACCTACAGAATGATCTTAATTCTCTTGAGCGTTGGTGCCACATTAACCGCCTGTCCGTGAACGTCACTAAAACTTGTTTTCAGATTTTCCATCCCCCTCAGAAGTCATTGCCCATCACACCACTTCTATACCTCAATTCTACTGCTATTTCACCGCAAGATCGCGTTTCTTTTCTTGGTGTTATCATTGACCCTCACTTAAAATTCCATCATCATGTAGCTGAAACGTGCAAGAAAATTTCTTATGGGTTACGCGCACTAATTAAAGCCCGAAGCTATTTTCCAGTCCAAACTTTATTATCTCTTTACTACGCATTCATCCACAGCCACTTAAACTACGGTATCTCATCTTGGGGTAACGCCTATCATATTCATCTCTGGCCTTTAATAAAACTGCAAAAGCAAGCCATGCGCATCATAACCAATAATCCTCGAATGTCACCCTCCCGCATTTTGTTCATAGATTTAAACGTTCTACCTATCTCAGCCCTTTATTTTTACAACCTTGGTATCCTATTCTTTAAGATTCTTCATCATTATCTCCCGCTAAGCATATTTTCTCTCGGCACGATCATGAGCAACATCGTCACACGTTTTGCGCTGCGTAATAACTTTTTACTACCTAAGGTCAGAACTAACTACGGCAAACAATGCCTTCATTTTTCATCCGTATCATTTTGGAATTCTTTGAACATAGACGTCAAACAAACTAATACGCTTTCTTTATTCAAGGTCAAACTAAAGCTTTTCCTTCTTAATTTGTGATTTTTTTGTTATGTTATTGATTCTATGTATCGCGACATCTGTGTTTTATTTTACATTATCGTGCATTACATTGTTTGTATTTAAATATTTCAGTAACTAATATTACATTATGTGCCCATATTTATTCTGTTTCGTCGCTAATTAATGTGTTGTGTATTTTATATTATGTTGCATATTGAAATTTATTTTCATGGGAGGTCCCGCCCGCGGTCTTGTACCATGGGACCTCTCGCTGTATACAATTGTAACCTTTATTGTATTACTCAATAAACTTTCAACTTTCAACTTTCAACTTTCAATCTCATCAGTTCTTATTCTTCTCCTCTCTCTCTTAGACTACTGTGTTCGCCTTCTTTCTTCCCTTATTCTGCTTTCTCGTGCCCTTCGAATTGCCTTTTCTACTTCTCTCTCTTCGCTTGAGCATTGCTACGACCACAAAAACTATAACAAGCTTTATTCTCAAGGTACCTTGGGGTGAGATCCCAGTAAAGGCTTTCGCCATAATATTCCGGTGGCAACAGTACTGAACTGTAACCTGACCCACATGCCTACCTCGGGTCTTGGTCACTACGTGGATCAGATTCTTGCCGGCAGCCATTTCATCACCGAGTTTCATTTCTTAGCGATGCGCGTCCTAATCACGATGACAAGTGAACCATCAGTTTGTTAAAACAACTTAACATAAATCGACCGCCGGCTTCCTTTATGTGTACATATAGCCGCGAATTTTTGCAGTATTTGTTCCTTCTTCAAAGCTGCCGCAGAGCAGACATTTGGGCTAGTTGGTGTGAATTCATGGTGGAAAAACAGCGCAAGCTAAGACAGAGAACACAAAACAAGAGGGGAGACACTCGCTTGTAGTGTCTTCCCTCTTGTTCTGTGTTCTCTGTCTTAGTTTGCGCTGTTTTTCCACCATGAATTCAATGCTGCCGACACGCCGCTTTATCTCTGTTTGTGGTGCAAGACGCGACCAGATTTATCTCCATTGATCCAGGGGAGTCGAATCTACGTTGTTCAAGGGTTTTATAGTAACTTTGCATGCTTTATCTCGAAAGTTCGCTATCAGCTTTAAACTGACCAAGGCCGAGAGCGGCGAGCATTCGGTTCGATAAACGACGAGCAGACTTGTTGCTACGCCGCCGCCGACCCAATCAGTGCCTTGCGGACGCAAGTCAGCCCTAATAAATACATTTGTTTAGAAGCCATTTTCGCTGTCTGCCTGCTGTCCGGACTGTAGTCATCGCTACGTCACATCTGGTGGAGGTGCTAATGGACGTCCCTGTCGCCCTTACCAAAGCAAGCTACCAGAGCAGCCCGAGCCGTCTCAAATGAGCAGGCCATGAGAGAGACGCAGAAGCCGTGCCAACCGAAGACGAAGTGCGAAGCAGCTGCCGTCTCCAGAGGAGTTAACCTGAATAGCGACAAGTATTGGACCGTACGCGAGAAAAGAAGGAATCCGACGTTAACGATGGCTACCATAACAGGCCCCGTTATTCTGCACCAGCCCCGACTGCCGCCCACATTTAATGCTTCACCGGGGTAGGATTCTGAAGAACGGCTGGAACAATTTGACCGTGTCGCCGTATTCAGCAGTCGTGAAAACCAAACTAAGCGACGTTTTCTTCGCCCTGGAAGGTGCAGCCAGAATTTGGTTTCTAAAACCACGATGCTTCTCTGGCGACGTGGGAATCATTCAAGCGGGAGTTGCTGAAGGCATTCACAAGCGTTGTCAGAAAATGGAGATCTCAGCTGCACTGGCGCATCCAGCACCCGAATGAAGCAGTGACCGCGCACGTAGAAAACATGAAGCGCCTTTTTTGACAGGTCGATTCTGACATGACGGAGCAGAATAAGAGGGAGATGATGCGTGGTGCTAAAAATACTTTTTTGGCGGTGTTGCCCACAACCCGCCCAAGACAGTCTCTGAATTGACCAGCGAAGCAGCAACCATTGAAAAAACGTTGGAACACAATCCCTCCATTTCCCTCGAGAGCTCGAAGTGACCTCGACTACCCTCTCCGATAGCATTGCATCCGGAGGCAACCTACGAGATGCCATCCGCAGAAATTGCACAAGAAGAGCTGCGTCGTCTGCTACCATCTTCCAACAAGCCTCGAGTAGCGCCCCTTGAAGAAATCGTCCATGAAGAAGTGCAGCATGCGACTGGCTCCCCGTCATCGGCGCCTTTAGCTCAAGCTCCAACCCTGGCCAACGCCGCTGCAGTACGCAGTCCTCAGCCCCAACGACACACCCTAAGGCCACTCTTCGACGTGAACCAGCTGTTCCCGTACCCCGCCCTACTGCCCCCGTCCGCTCAGCCTATGAACGACGCCCAAGCCCAAGGAAATGCGACGCCTCGAGGACTTCCGAAAACCGCCGCTGTGCTTCCATTGAGGGGAAGCCGGCCTATTTTTCGTCGCTGCCCGTACCACCGTATCGGCGGCCTTTGCGGCTTTGCCGCTGACGCGCCACGATCACGCTTAGGCCAACGTCCGAAAGTAATCTATGTGGGCCTGCGTCGAGAGGAGTATGCATGAAATAGTCAGCCTCGCATTTTGCGTCGCTACGCCGTAGCTACGCAGTCCCAGTACAAGGAAGGTCTCTCAGCCTCCATAGGAGAACCTAAAGACAACAACCTCAGGAGATGAAGTTGCTCACGAGCAAAATGCTGAAGATCCTCCAACGACCACGCCGCATGAAGACGCCGGCCTCGATACACCGGCACCGCATACAACGAAAACCACTATCACGACGCGATACGCCTTCAAAACGACGCCGCCACCCAGAAAAGCTTCGGCAACACGCCCTACCCACGATTATCATACCCGACAAAGGCGTAACCCTACGTAGAGGATGATGCGCAACGCAAGAGCCAGGATATCCTACTTAGAAGTGGTTATTGACAGTCATAGTGTTACCGCTCTATTCGACACACGGGCCGATTACTCCGTGATGTATGGAACATTAGCTGCCTAGCTGAGGAAAGTCACGGCCGCTTGGGACGGCGCTCAAATTCGCACTGCAGGAGGCGACCTCATTACGCCATCAGGACGATGCACAGAGCGAGAGACTGTAGAGAGACGTACCTATCGTGTGACCTTCGTTGTTCTACGGTTTTTCTACGGCAACCATTAGGCGATCATGGACTTGCGATCCAAGCTGATAATACTTTATTAATACTTATTATAACCGACCAGCACGTCCGAACACTCTGTCAATGACTCTACCGTGTCTCGCCGCGACAACGACAAGGCATCTGGGACCAAGCGTAAGAAATGCTTCGCGACGACATCATCCAGCCTTCAAAGATCCCCTGGGTGGAACCGATTGTTGTAATGAGAAAGAAAGGAGCGCACTTCGACTCTGCAATTACCACCGCTTGAACAAGATAACAAAGATGGATGTCTACCCCCTCCCCCGCATCAACGACACACTTGACCGGCTATGAAACCGCAAGTATTTCTCATCGATGGACCTCGACAGCGGTTACCGGTGAATTCAGGTCGATGAGAAAGATCGCAAGAATACCGCATTCATCACTCCGGATGAACTCTTCAAGTTCAAGGTGACGCCATTTGATATCTGTTCCGCACCAGCGAGGTTTCAGACAGTAATAGGTACCATACTGGCAGGCCTGAAGTGGTAAATTTCTCAGGTATATTTAGATGACGTCGTTGTCTTCGCGTCGAACTTTGAAAAGCACCGAAAAAGACGAGGAACAGTACTACACGCAATGAAGTCGTCCGGCATAACTTTGACAGGAGAGAGGTGCCACTTTGCTGCTGTTCCTAGGACACAACCTTAGGAAGGAGGGAGTATTCCTAAACTAGCAGAAAACAGCTGCTATCGCACTATTTCCTCCGCCGACCGATAAGAAAGCGGTGCACAGATTCCGCGCACAGTTCGCCTCTTACCGACGATTTGTCGGGAAGTTTCACGCATGTTGGAGACCGACCTGAAGAAGGCAGACGTACCAATTAAGTGGGAAGCGCCGCATGTTCAAGCCTTCAAGAATTTCAGCACCGTATACAGTCCCCATCGATGTTCGCGCACTTTGATGAAGCTGGTTTGGTAAACTGGTAAAGTGGTTTTTGAGGAAAGGAAATGGCGCGGTATCTGTCTCACATATGTCGGTGGACACTTGAACCGCGTCCAAAGGGAAGGAAGGTGGGAGTAAAAGAATAAAGAGGTGCCGCAGTGGAGGTCTCTGGAATAATTCCGACAACCTGGGGGTCTCTAACGTCACAGCAACCTGCCACTTTTGCGTTTCGCCTCCATCGAAGCGCGGCCGCCGTGGTCGGGTTCCAACCCGGAGGCTCTAGCTCGGTAGACGAGCTCCTTAACCACTGAGCCACCGCGGCGGGTGATTTATGAAAACGCCGAGACTGAAATGCATAACTGCTCTGGTCTAGGAGCCGTCCTTGTTCAGAAGACTGACGGACTGAAGGTGGTAATCGCATGATATAGCCGTTGCCTGTCCAAGGCCGAGGCTAACAGTTCGACAACTGAAAAGGAGTGCCTTGCCATCATCTGGGCGGCGTCGAAATTCCGCCTCTGTCTATAGGGAGGTCGTGGTCAGATTTCACCACGCACTGTGCTGGCTTGCGAGTTTGAAGGACCCATCCGGGTGCCTCGCTCAATAGATCCTGCGCCTCCAGGAGGTTGATGTCACAGTTATTAACAAGTCCGGACGCCGATTGCCTGTCACGGGCCCCTGTGGATGCGCCGCCGCTGGAAGACGCTGAGGATACCTTCCTAGGACCCATCAGCTCCAGCTCGTTTGCACAGCAGCAACGCTCGGCCCCCGACCTAAAACGCCTCATCGAGTACTTAGAAGACAGTGTTTCTTCACCCCCCGCCTCCATCAAGCAAAGTTTTTCTTCGCTCTGTGCACAGAATGATGTCCTCGTGAAGAAGAACTTCGCTGCAACCAAAACAGCCTACCTGCTTGTTTTACCTGCATGTCGGCGGAAGAAGTTTTTCAGGCTTCACACGACGAGCGTATACAGCTGGCCATCTCGGGTTTCCTCGCACCCTCCGCCGGGTTAAAGACAAGCATGAATGGCCCCGACTGTCTGCCGATGTCACACAGTACATGAAAGCCTGCCGAGAATATCAGCGACGAAAGACCGCTCCCACCCTACCAGCAGGACTTCTGAACCCCATTAAACACCCCCCAAGGCCCTTTCAACAGATCGGCATGGACATGCTTGGCTCTTTCTCGAAGTCAACGTCTGAAAATAGGGGGATCATCATAGCGACCGACCACCTGACCCGGAATGCCGAGGCAAAAGCCCTAGCGAATGGAACAGCAGCCGAAGTCGCATAATTTTTCGTGGAGTGTATTCTTCTGCGACATGGCACCCAACGTGCTCATCACGGGCAGAGAAACAGCTTTCAAAGTGGAACGGACGCAAGCCATTCTGCGTTAGAGCAAAACCAGCCACCGCTGGACAGCTGTATACCACCTGCAGACCAACGGGCTCACCGAGCGCCTGAAAAAATCATCCACAATATTCTCGCCATATATGTCGTTGCCGAACACACGACTGGGACGTCATCCTGCCTTGCATCGTCTTAGGATACAACACCACCATGCACGAGACCGCCCAGGTGGCACCTTTTAGGCTTGTCCATGGCAAGGAGGCCACGACCACCCTAGACGCCATGCTGCCCAATGTTAGCGAAGAAGATAACGTCGACGTCGCCGCCTACCTTCAACGCGCAGAAGCCAGAAGACTTGCCAGATTACGGATCAAAGACCAGCAGCGCACCGACGCCAGATGCTACAGCCTACGAAGACGCAACGCGGAATACAAGCCAGGAGACCGAGTCTGGGTTTGGACGCCCATTCGCCGCCGCGGACTGAGTGAAAAATTTTTGCGCCGCTATTTCGGCCCGTACAAGGCTCTCTGTCGGCTATGAACTGGACTATGAAGTCGTCCTTGACCAAATGACTGCATCCCAGCGACGCCGCGTACGACCAGAAGCTTTCCATGTCGTCTCTCTAAAGCCCTGTTATGCTTACGAAACGACGCTGTGTTTCTACATTCGGTGTTTAATTTTGCTCAGCCAGTTTTATTTGTTTGTAGTCGCCTTATGTTTTAAAACATCGCGTCGATGCTTCTTTGAGAGATGAATAATGCGTCAATATTTGTAGTGTTTATTTGTTTATTCTTCAAAGCTGCCGGCACGCACCCTTATCTTTTTGTTTGTGGTGCAAGACGCGACCGGGTTTATCTGGACTGATCGCATCCAGGCGGAGCCGATTCTACGTTGTTCTATAGTCTTCTAGTAACTTTGCACGCTTTATGTCAAAAGTGCGCTACCATTAAATTTAGCGCGGCCGAGAGCGGCGTGCATTTGGTTCGACGACCGCCGAGCGCTCTTGTTGCTACGCCGCCGGCGACTCATTCAATTCTTTGCTGGCGCAAGTGAGCCCAAACTAAAGAGTTTTGTTTCGAAGCCATTTTTATGCCTTCCTGCTCTCTGGACTGCAGACACCATTACATGACATTATATAGTGAAAAAAGTTTGTGTTTGGATTCACTCTATCGCACAGCGGCTCATCCCCGCAGTTTGGCATAAAAATTCGTAATTTCAGTTCCCTGGGATTCGCTGAATTCGCCGTTGTGCTGACTCTTCCAACCACTCATACGGAGCCACTGAACACAAACAAGGTGAAAAGACACACACGAGATATTGTGGCTTCTGCTAACTTCGGGAAAAATCCTCATTTTTTTGGCTCAGAAGCCAACCGTTATTGCCATCCTGATTCGTATTGCAAGTGGATGCCTCAAAACGAGCGAACGCTTGCCCATCGAGAAAGCGTGTCAGGGAAAGCCTATAGGACAAAGTGTCCACCCAATAGACCACCAGCGATTTGTGACGTAAGGAAAATGCGGTGGTGCTGCTCTCGCCGGCTGTTATTGTCAAACCATTTTATTAACAATAGAGAAACTAAATGTAAGGGGCAAATCACGCTGGTACCCCGTAGCAGGCAGACAACCATTGACTACTGTCTGATGTCACAGGGCATCTATAGCAAGCTCGCAATGATAGAAATAGACGAAGAGGGGAAGTACAGCCTAGGAAGTGATCATAAACATATTAGTCTACAGCTGGGAGCCCTGGTCAAACGAAAAATGCAAATTCAAAAAGACAACGCGAAATTAAACGACGAACAAATAGCCCTAATAGCAGCCGACATAGAGGAAACAATCGAGAAACACCCCATGGAAAAGTTGGATTATAATAAGTTAGAACTACTCATCAGTACAAAAATGAAACAAGTAAAAGGAGTAAAGCTAGAGAGGAAACAGGGAGCCAAGAAGCTGGTGGAATATAGAAATTAAGGAGGCCATCGAGCAACGACGGGTGGCTTCAAGGGAGCACAGAGAAGCAAAGAGGGCGCAGTTATCTGCAGAGGAAATACGCCAAAAATGGGAGTCTTATCGACAAAACAAAAAGCAAGTTCAGGTCCTCGTCCAGGCTAAAATAAAGCAGTCCTCTGATCAATGGCTGGCTGAAGTTCGCGATACAAACAATGGGGGGCAAGAAAATTCTGGAACCATGTAAGGTGTTTGGGTAAAAAAAATCAAGGAAAGCAGGAACAGAATAAAAATGGTGAGGGAAAAGTGTTTATTGTGAACTACGTTACGTTAGTTATAGCTGCGTCATTTAGCAACGAAAACAGGGTAATCTCCCCAAGTTAGGGAGCAACACATGGCAGCACAATAGACAAAAGCATAGAACTGACTTGTCTTAACTCGAAAAAGGCGGAAGTAAATGTTCCTAAATCCACATTCACAGGGATAAACGAAAACCCAATTAAGCTGATTAATGAGCTTGGCCCAAGAAGCAAGGAAGCGCTGATCGAAGCATTGGAAGCACTCATAAGAAATAGTCAAATTCCGCACAGCTGGAGACAGAGTGAAATGAATTTCATTTATAAAGGGAAAGGAGATAAGATGAACATAAAATCCTCCGACCGATTACGATAACATCTGTTATATACAGGCTGGCAATGCAGGCGGTGAAATTAAAAATGCAGTCATGGGTAGAAGGTAACAGGATACTCGGAGAACCAGAATGGATGCAGAAGAGGTAGGCGCTCAGATGATAGCCTGGCCGTGCTTACCCAATGCATAGAAATAGCAAAGGCGAAAAACAGTCCTCTATATTGAGCATTTCTGGATATAAGCGGTGCATATGAGAACGTGAATAGAAAACTCGTGTGGAACATATTAAAAGAAGTTGGTATCTGTTATGAGGTAACCGATTTTCTACACAAATATACCGAGATAATAAAGTTGAAATTACATGGGAATGGATAAAAGTACCCGAACTGCGGGGGTACACAAAGGATTAAGGCAGGGTTGTCCACTGTCTCCGCTGATGTTCATACTTTATGTGATAAATATGGAAAGAAGGCTACAAGAAAATAATATGGGTTATAATCTGTCGTACAGATTAGGCGGAAATGTAGTTGAGCAGTGGCTCCCTGGTTTAGTGTATGTGGAAGATATAGCCAGGAGGATTTCTAAAATTTGGTTAATTCTTGTGGAGAAGAAGGAGATGCTCTAGGTTTCAGTTTTAGCGCAGCTAAGTCAGGTGTGGTGATTTTCAAGATAAAATTGTTCAGGTGCTTACAATACAAAGCCACGAAATGCCCAAAATGGCCGAATACAAATACCTCAGGATATGGCTACGAATGGCAGATATACACGGAAAAGCATGAACAGTCTCTTAGGACGAAAGTGTGAAGAGACGCGGGGATAATGAAACGTAGGGCATTATGGGGGTACAACAAATATGAAGTACTGAGAGGTATTTCAAAATGAACAGTCATTTTGTGATCGCCAAGGACCATCTACCACACCCTCTCTCTACCATGAGAGGTATTTAGGAAGGAATAATGATGCCGGGGCTTACTTTTGGGAATGCGGTTCAGTGCTTAAGGGCAGAAGTTCAGTCGATATTAGACGTAAATCAGAGAGCTGTTGGAAGATTAGCACTAGGTGCCCACGGCAGAAGAACAAACGAGGCAGTACAAGGGCATATGGGCTGGGCCAACGTTACTAGATTACTTCTTCAGTTTGCAAACTCCAACGCCGCGGATGTCACCTTTGCCTGTACCGCCGAGCGGGGGCGCTCTCGTCGCTGTTTGACCTAAAGCCCCTCAATTGTTTGACCGGCTTTCTCGGCAGAGTAGCCGCTCTGACCAAGTCAGCGAAGACTACAGCGAAGCGCTTTTGTGCCAGGCGTTCCTTTGTTGGGTTGAACTGCGCTGCAAGTTGATCGCTGCTCCTCTGTGTCCTCGCCAGATTTATATAAGTGCGTTTCGAGCGACGCAGCTCGTACGTTGTTGGCTCCGGCTGCAACGCAACACAAAAGCGCAACAGCGTCGGTGCGCCCGAGCTATGCGTCCGTGAGTCGGTGCGGCCGAGCTGTCGACCTGTCTGCTCCCAAACCAAGGCAAGATAAACATTCTACGTAATGTGCGACCGCAATTCACACTGACCATCGCCAAGGCCGCAAAAGTGTTTTGGAAAGTGCTGGAAGAGCTAGACAAGTGCAGCATTGCTCGCTTGGGTTGTGCTGAGCACGTGTCGGCATTCACTTGTCAGACACTGAACTTTGTTATTGCTACAAGAATGCACTTTTTTTCTAGCACGTCTCTTGTCTCTTGCAAAAGCACGTCTCTTGTAACTGTTTGACCCATTAAAAGTGGCTCCCATTAATATTGTATAGGTTTTTTCCTATATGAATTGAACAAACTGCTTTCAATCTGACCTGTGCTATTACCGTCATTTTTCGCGTTTTATGTCCTTAATAACGTCGAAGTTTCACGGTGGTAGTCCTGCATCCCCCTTTTAAAAAGCCCGTAAGCATCATTGACTGCCTTGCTTCAAAGCGATGGTACTTTGGCTTAGGTTTTGATATCTTCGGCAAGATGCGACTCATTTACTGTGTCGTGGCTCGCCGTGAGCAGAGTCATTTAGTTTGTAGGGAAGTAAATGAAACAAAAAAACTATACCCGACCATGAACCAGATGTCTCATCGAAATAGCTAATGATTCAGACATCCCGATCGTACCCGTGCCGCCCAGGACCGTTCGCGCAGCCACTGTAGTTGCACATTGAGAATAATATTTGTGCACTACCTTGGAAATATCTTCGGTAAACAGAAATTACCGGAATAAAGTGGCGTTAAACACGGCGCGCTCGTCTCATAGCGATAGTTCGTGCGACGACAGACCGGCCGGTACGGGCCACCAGCGTCGAAAGCGCCACCTCACGAGAGGGAACCGATTGGGGCCACGTTTGTCCGATGAACTGCAGCTGAGTTTGTAAACTGACCAGTAATCTAGTAACGTTGGGCTGGGCATCGTTCGAAGTACGGGAAGATCAGAGTAAAATACTATATGATGAACGGCTGAGAAAATTGGATGATGACAGTTGGGCAGCTAAGGCATAAAAATACTTATATAGAGAGAGCGTTGACTCACAGTAGCGGAAAAGATCTAGGAAACTAACCAGTAAGTATGCCGGACACGAGGACGGAGAAAGAAAGAGCATTAAAAGCATGAAAAGAGAGGTTAAAAACGCGGAAGTTAAAAATTGGATTAATTAAATGGAAAAGAAGCATAGCGTAGAACTATATCGATAATGGAAAATGCAGACCAGAAAAGAATTTTATTGCGAAAGAATACTACGCCAGGTCTAACCGCTCGTCGCGTGGTCCGTGGTGCAGGTATCCAATGTCATGAGAAATGGCATTGCGAAAGCAATACTACGCCAGGTCTAACCGCTCGTCGCGTGGTCCGTGGTGCAGGTATCCAATGTCATGAGAAATGGGCTGGTGATTTGCTCTCTTCAGTATGTTGGACAATATGTGTAGCGCTCCTTGCGAGTCCGTGAAGATTACCCAGCGTCCTGAGGTATGGCGCAGGATATAGGAGACAGGTTCTTTTATTCCGTATAGTTATGCTGTGGGGGAGGATGTCCTGCGCTGTAGTCGCCATGAAAGCATTTGGCCTGATGAGGACACATAAAGGCCGCATTTTGAGGAGTCGTCAGGAGTTTAGCCATCAGTAAAGATATCGTGTCTTGCGAATATTGCTCAGCTAAGTAGTTCAGAGCAGCTTGTAGCAGCACAGCTTGCGGCATGCCGTTCTTCGCAGTGACCCCTGGAGTGAACTGTGATTAGAAGAGGTGAGAGTCCAAGGAGGAAAAGTTGTAGCCAGTAGTTTACGTGGCTCATTGATGGCAGGAAGATGCAATATCTGGACAGCTTGACCAAAGCCGGAATTTCTCAAGGTGCCATGGATTCGGTGCAAGAAATGTTTATTCCCTTGAAGTTCATGACATAGATGAGCTAGAATTGTTAGCTGTGTGGTGATGACTTCGAGCGGTAGACATCCTGCTTCCGCAACTCTTCCCAAGGTGGTGGAGCTGTTTGGGAGGCCAACACAGATCCGCAGGCAAGTGTTTCGCGCGTCCTGCAGCGTCCTCTTATTTGTTGGAGACAGCTTCTGCAAAATCATAAAACTGTATCTCAAAAGACCATCAACATAGTCCTTATAAAGGAAAACCACAGAGCGAAAATTGCAGCCACAACGTGCTCCTGCCTTGAACTTGAAGATTTGTTATGCTGCTGCTATTCTCGCACGGAGTTTTTTAACATGGGGTGTCCAAGAAAGGTTTCGGTCGATGACAGTGCCGAGAAATCTTTGGGTCCGTTCTAGGGTAGCAGGACCCCATCAAGAAGAAGCGGATATTTGCTCATTTTTTTCCTGGTGAATGCCATGGCAACACTTTTTCCGGGCAAAGATGGAGACCTTGGGGAGCCAAGTACGTGGACATTTTAGTAATGCTTTCTGAAGACGCCGTTGCCTAACGTGGCGCATTCTGTATTCGCTCCAGATGGAGATATCGTCTGCATAAACCGTGATGTGTACTCCTTGCGGGAAGTTTCGTGCTATTTGTATGACGGTGACATTGAGCAGGGGGATGAGAACAGCACCCTGTGGTACGCCCTTCTCTACTGCGTGAGGCAGTGTTGGGCTATTTGGGGTGCTCACAAAAATTTGTCGCTGTTTTAAATTGTTTTCGATCCACTTGTACAGGTTGCCTCCATGTCCAAGACTAGTCAAGCCTGCGAGAATGGCATGTTGGAAAACAGAATCAAAAGCAGCCTTGATGCCGCGAAAAAGAGCGATCGGGGTGCCCCACCATGTAGGTTTTCTTCAAGTGATATGACGTAGGCAATGGCACTGTCAATTGCAAATCTCAGCTGATATAGCCAGTTAATTTTTGGGGGCACTCATTGCGGCTTTCGAGATATGCGCTTATGGATCATACGCTCCATAACTTTACCTACACAACTCAGTAGGGCAATGGGCGGAAAGGATGAGTAGTTAGTTGGCTGCTTTGCCGGTATTAAAATGGGAATAATTCTAGCCAGTTTACGCTCCGCAGGTGCCTCACCAGTAAGAGTTGTAATATTCTAGCAGGCGAAACCAGCAGTTTGAGGTAGCTTTTCAAGAGTTTTATAGCCCACCTAATCATTGCCCGGAGACGTTCTGTGTTTGACTCAGCGATAGCCGTGTTTAGTTCTATTTTGGCGAACGGTTGGTCCACCGCAGGTACTGCCGCCTGTGGAAGGTACGAGCGACAATTTATGTTTGCTGTCGAAGGCTCTGAGCCCACTGATAGAAGCCAGCAGTATTTCTCCGAAGTTTCTTTTGAAGATTCTGTATAGGCTTGGGCAAGTTGGTGGGACATTATTTTTCGCAGCGCAAGGGACAAAGGACGAGAGGAGTTCAGAGACACGGCGCTGAACTTACAACTCGTTTTGTTGAGGCGATTTTCACTTCTCAGATACAGTGGCAACCAATCTCAAATGAAAAAAAAAACGACAACACAGATACACAAAATGTCGAGAATGACTGTTCCTGAGTAAGGGCTACAGTGACACAAGACCATCTGAGCACGTTTTTCTATTGTCATCAAGAAAACGCAGTTCTTTTGCAGACAGAGCTATGGAGGCAACACTTACGCATTCATCTTTGAACCTATGGATTTCATGGGCTTCAATGATTTCACGGCTGATTTTTGTTTTATTATCTGACAGCACTCGGCAGTGACTGAAAATTGGATAAACCGGCGCTTTCATTTGCTTAGTTCTTTCTTCTGTGCAGTCTGTGTGCAATCCAATTTTCAGTCAGTGCCGAGTGCTGTCAGATAATAAAACAAAAATCACCCGTGAAATCATTGAAGCCCATGAAATCCATAGGTTCAAAGAAGAATGCGTAAGTGTTGTCTCAATAGCTCTGTCTGCAAAAGAACTGCGTTTTCTTGATGTCAATAGAAAAAAGTGCGCATATGGTCTTGTGTCGCTCTATCCCTTGCTCAGGAGCTTTCATTCTCGACATTTTATGTATCTGTGTTTTTTTCATTTGAGATTGGTTACCACTGTACTTAAGAAGTGAAAATCGCCTCCAGAAAACCAGTTGCAAGCTCAGCGCCGTGTCTGTGAACTCCTCTCGTCCTTTGTTCCTTGCGCTGCGAAAAAATAATCTCTTTTACAGGTTTGCGTTCATGCAGATATAGTGCGGCAGAAGGGTGAATCTGGTGAGGAGGCGTGCGCATAGCTCGAACAGTCCACCAAATTCTTGCAGCCAGGAACTGGAATTCATCCACATATCACAGAAAGTCACATGTATGATGGAAAAAGGCAATAAAAGTCCAAAGCTCCTGCATGAACTGAACATATCGCTAAGAAATAACGACCAACAAGAAGAAGAAAAAAAGGCACACATGAAAACTTAAACCCTACGTGAAAACGTCTCAGTTTCAAACAAATGGAAGAAGCATGGGCCTATAAAGGATGCAATATCAGATATAACACCGCCAAGAACAACGAAACGCGCACATAAAATTTAGAATGTGTAATACACAAAGGGTGCTCTCTCTTTCCTCGAATCGCGCACGCCACTCTCGCAATGCGAAATGCTGCTGCGTGTGCAGCATCTCCCAGCAAATACTGCCGTTCAAATTGGGCAGCACAGAGAGAATTAGGTGGAAAAGCAACGCCGTGACAAGCCCAAAAATGAGAACCACGTGCAGTAGTAGACGGTCTTCATAAACGACACCTCCGGCTCCTGCGTCCCCGAACGCCGCCTGCGCGTGTAAGCATGGTGATGGTCCTCTGCTACTGTGCGCGGTTCGCCTATTGTGCTGTTGAGAACTGCACTCGAAGTAATAGGATAGCTCATCTGAATTGTAGTATTTGAGAGAGGCATAGCGCACGAGGCAGCATGTCGGACTACCGGAGAAGCTAGTGCGGATAAGAGCGCCTTTTCGGGGTACGTCCGGAGTCAGAGCAGACATAAATCGTGGCACTTGGAAGTGACGTTGCGTACTTTGTCATATTCTTCTTGAAAGCGCTTTCCAACTGTTAACGAATGGTCGCCTCTATGGGCAACCTGCGAGGTGAGAACATTATATTTGGAGAGCAAGTTTTCCCGACATGTGTTTCTACCGGTCACGCTCCCGGCCCTTACCAGCCGCCAAGGCAGTGCACGTATCACGGTGTTTAAACGTATATCGCCGTTCAAATGATAATTCATAGTCTCACAATGTGTTCTAGGACGTACTTGGTCATTCTTTACGAAGTGACGACATCGCACGGTTACTGCGAAATCATAAAACAGCTTTGAAAGCTTCGGTTCACATGTAGTCCTATACGCCCTAACCGTACTTTGCATACCCAGTCGCCTCTGGCGTCTGCGAGCGCCCCCTATGTTTGTAAACATGGTGTTCGTCTATAATCGAACTGCCCTGTCCAACTCTTCTGACATTAAACATAGCTTCTTGACATCCTGAAGCCCAGCTCAAGCCCCGTGCTGTTTGCAAGAGCTAGAAAAACCACCACGCATGTCCCAGATTATGTCCCAGATTGGATGTCAGCTTGAAAAGTCATTGTTTCAAGACCTGTTTCAGGCGTCTCATTGTAATGATCAAAACTTGCAGTGCTCAGATGAACGTGTACTAAACAACAATTTATTCTGCCAATATACTGCGTCCATCTGAATAAAAAACTAAGGCCGGTGCCTATATATGTCTTCTCGTGGCCGTATTTCTGGCGCTCAGTAATTTGCAACGTTGAAATAACTTAAATAATTTCTTAGGACTCTTCTTCTTCGCGCTGTTCTTCTCAACTAACTTGCACTATGCTCAACTGGTAACCGCTTGGAGTGCGAGGTCCGCAGCAGGTACACAATCAGGGCTCAATGACCGGTGCAAGCGTACAAGAAACTGTCGAACGCCGCTCGACAACCTTTCACATTAATGAGCTGCAACGCCCTTGCACCTGCGCACCCATAAACGTTGCATGAATGTGTTAATGATGCACATGCGCTTAAATTCAAGGCAACGCAGAGAGACAAGAGGAAGAGAACCACACGGGACAAACGGAGACTAACAACTAATTTAACAACTGCCCCGTCCTTTTTTGCGCAGTTATTCTTTGTTCTCACAACGCAGAAGCTGCGGAAGGCAAAATGGTAGCCGCTGTTCATAAAGAGAGGGAAGAAAGCAGAGCGGGCCGAGAAAAAATCGCGAGTTAATGCCATCCTGGTCGAAATTAGGAACAAATGGGCATCGTCAGAGGATGTAATGCAGGGGCAGATTAACCAATGGCCGTTAAGGATGGCGGATTGAATACCAAGAGAAGGCAAGCGTAGCAATGCGTGGCAGAAAGTTTGAGGGATAACACGGCTGCAGCTGGCACGAGACAGGGCTGATTCCAGGGGTGTGAGAAGAGCCTGCAGTGCCTGGTGATGATCTTCTCAGTGCACCCTTCCGCGAAAAAACTAGAAAACGTTTAGGTGAGGCTGGAATATCTTGAGCAGTGGCACACCCTTTATGGTGCAGGCTGGTTATCCTGTAGGTCGCTTCGGACATGAGCTGGTTTAGGCGACATGAATAATGATCTGCACTATTTACGGGCAGGCGTACTTACTTGGGCGTACCCCAGAGCAAAGCCAGTCGACGGTCTAGGAGGGTCCTGACGTGTGGCTGATGAGGGCCGCCGATATTCTCTCTCCCAAGCAACGAGCTGGCTGACGAATGTATGACTCACTCTGGACACTTAGGCCGGATGGTGAGCCACGTATCACTGCACAATCACTCTCTGTGTTCCGAACGTGTGTGGATTGCACTGTCAGACTGAAGCTCCCAGGGAACCAGGTTGCATTTCATCTAGGAAGTCCTGCACCGTCCCTAGAACGGGAAAAGAAGAGTAATTGTATGGAGGCCACAAATCACCCCGATGAATACTTTTGAAAGCATAGTCGTGCAAATATTGTGTCAAAGTTCAGCTGATTAACTTCGAGCGCCTCAGATTTTCCCGTCGTGGATCTGCTGCCTTTAATTAGAAACATGCAGGCTATGGTCCGTGTAACGAAAAAAAAACGAGCACGCATCACCATGGGAAAAACACAAACAACATCGGCTCAGTATTCTCACATTTAATGGTCCATTTCTCAGAAGCCTATCTCGTTCCTCGATAAGCGAAGCGAAGGCACGCGCAAGCACTGGCCACCTGTTTTGTGGATAATAGAAGCTTCATACATTCGAATGAATGAACAACTTTTATTTCCATCACAGTTATCCTGAAAATATTTGCTTTCACGATAATTCAAGAGATACATTTCGGTCTGCTGTTATACACACAAGAGTGAGTATCTCTCTCTATGTGTTAAGCATTAAATACTGGCGATTTCACGTATTCATTCTGGGTCACAGTGTAAAAGAAAAAAATTGCCACTGGTTTAGCTCTGGTTGAAGCCGGAGTATTGCGAAAGCAACCAGGAGAGAGAGAGAGGCGATGGAGAGCGCGCGGCAGCGGCGGCGGCCCCGGCACGCTAGCTATGCGCCGCTACTGCGCATGCGCAACTGGCCAGCGCGGCGACGGCACCTTTGAGTCACCCGTGCAGCCACGGCGGCGGCGCGCCAGCTGTGCGGCGTGTGACGTCACTGCGTCTCGCGCATGCGCAGTATGGCCTTTCTTCAGCACCGCGAAATGGCTCGGCGACTCGCGTAGTGTTGGTTTCGCAGCAAAAGAAAAAACGGCGAGACGTAGACGATAGACTGAAGTACGTCAAGAAATGGGACGAATACTCACAGGACGGTAGGTGGGGCATGCTATTGTAGCGAGAGCTACAATCCACTACCCAGTCGAACATTTCGCCGTGAACCATGGAGGCTGATAGTGCGCATGCGCGAAACCAGACAGGAGGAGCCGCCGCCGCGCGAGGAGCCGCGCCGGCCCGACAACGCCCGCCGGCGCCGCGCGTGAATGCGCATGCGCGGCAACCGGAGAAGGGCAGCAGGTGCGCGGTGCATGAGGTCAGAGCTCGGCCGCCGCGTATGACGAAATGTTTAGGGGAATCCCCTAAGGTGGAGTAGATTTGTAACAAGAGAGTTAATTACTCATTGACGACCACTCAAGCGCAGAGAAACGGCTACAGAGGAAAGCTATACAGCTTTCTGAGAAACTTCGCAGTTAAAGAAAAATTCGTCCTGGTCTGGGGTTCGAACCCAGGACCACCGCTTCACCGGAGCAGTCGCTCTACCAGAAAGCTGTATAGCTTTCTTTTGCAGCCGTATGGCTGCGCTTGGGTGGACGTCAATGAGTAATTAACTACCTTATTATAAACTGCGTATGTACACGCATCGGGCGGACGAAGAAGCCCCAGTGCGAGAATAGGCAAGCCGAACCCTCTGTGGTTTGTGCCGTTGGTATTGTCCATGAAGTACGACTGACATGTGGAGCGGTGTACATCGGCCAAACGGGCCGTTGTATCAATGATACAGCATGAGAGCACTATTTATTTATTTATTTACTCTTAGGGCCGAAGCATTACAGAGAGGAGTGGGTGATACACAACAAAAAAAGAACAGGTAACGCAGCACAACAATGTAAAATCAATTACAGCATTTTTAAACAAGTCGGCGTTTGTAACGGAGGCGATGGAAGCGGGAAGGTGGTTCCATTCCTTAGCAGTCTTGGGGATAAAAGAGGCGGAGTGTAAGTTGGTGCGGCTGCTGGGTACGCCAACTTTGAACTGGTGGTCGCTGCGGGATGAAATGTAAGATTGTGGTACAAGCAACGTATTTCTGAAATGATGGTTTCAATGGTAGATTTTGTGGAATAGGCATAGACGGGAAATTCTTCGACGAATAATAATAAGTCCTTGGAAAAGGAAACCGGGTCAAATTTGTCCCTTCACTGCAAAAAGTGCAAATGTGAGCCGGGCCTTGGTGGTATCAGGATTCTAGGCAGGAGTGGTGATAAGGTGGCGCGTGAGGTATTCGAGGCCTTCCATATTGCAAAGAAAGGCGATGCTTGCTGCAGTGACTCTCCTGTTGCACTGCGAAGGAAAGAACTTGCCTTCACAGAATACTTTCTGTAATCAGCACTCGATAAATAGCAGCTACAGTTGAAGTGAGGTTTAGTGCCGCTTCTTTTCTGTTAGTTGCTGTTCAGGGACTGCAGGCTGCTTTGTTGTTTATTCTTTTATGTTGCAGTTTTTAATAGTTTTATTACTTTTTATTGCCTTTCGACTCTGCTTTTCCTATGATGTTTGTCACACTGCTTTTGCTAAGATTTTTTCGCTGGGATAAGCTATGGTGCGTTGTGACAATCTCTGATGAAAGCAGGTGCATACGGGCTTTGTTATCTCAGGTCTTTTCTTTGCCTTGACGGTTGATTGATAAGCTGGCGATTGAGTGATGATCAAGTGACCGAGTGTCCTGTGTATATATTTGAGCCCCTTTCCGTCGAGTAAGCAGTTGGTAGTCCAGTCTCTTTCTTAACTTCTTCTCGTTTTCCTGTGTTCGTCTGTTTTTTTGCCTGGTGTTTTTTCCACCAACTAGCCCAACAACGTGTTTTACTTGCGTATGTCCAGCTGCGTGTATAACAGCTGAGGTGATACGACAACATGCGCAACCAGGGGGAACTGTAGCTCTCGTAACGTATATCCTGGCGTAGCTGAGCTAAGCCACTGCCAAATTTTTGTGACAGCACCCACCGAAGGCGAGGACAGGATACTTGCGACTCAACGCGTGCTGAAACGCGCACAGCACATGGGACAGCCAAGCGGCTTGTTTCGTAGCAAGACGAAACCGCCTGAGCTGGTAACATTGGTGTTTTTGGCGAGAAGAGTTTCACAGATTTCAGTGCTCAACTGGACTTGATGACGAAACGGAAAGGCTGCGTTTGATAAACATGAATATACACGCATTCTGGTTCTCTCGTGTCTCTTAAGTTGCGTGGAGCTTCGAAAGTCTTCAGTGTAGATGTAGTAGTAGACCTTAATTATCCTTTCCCATAATACCATGAGCCCATGAAAGCAGTCAAACAGTCCCTTGCACAAAGCCGTAATGAAGTACATGCTGCCGGTTCAATACTATTTACATTTCTTGCCATTTTCAAAATCCAGAGCTGCCGATGAAAAGTGCAACTGTCTGCCCAGGCATATGATATTCGCGTACAGTGCAAAATGGCACCACTTCTGTTCTCAACCAGATTCTCGTACGGTGGAAATTACTATCGACAGACCTTCGGCACAGCCATGGGAGCATCAATTTCCGTGACGGCGGCTAACCTCACAATGGAAGCCATCGAGACGAAAGGCCTAGAAACATTCGAGCCACGCCCTAAATTATTCGTCAGGTACGTGGACGATTGTTTTTGCAGCTTAAAGAAACAATACGTCCAGCGGTTCTTAAACCACCTCAACGGCATAGAAGCCTCGATCAAATTCACTGTGGAAGAGGAGGCGAATGGCTGCATCTCTTTTCTGGACACCTGTGTGACGCGAAAACCCACAAGCCTGGAGGTCACCGTGTACAGGAAGCCTACGCACACAGGCCGCTATCTTGACTTTTATTCTGTCCACCCGATGGCACACAAGCGCTCTATAATACAACATTTTGGGCGAGTTGGTTAGTTACATTCATTATTACAGCGCAAAGACGGCACAGAACAAGAAGGGGACACAACAGCGCTGACTCGACAACTTGTTTAAATTCAACTTGTTGGTTAGCTTTTTTGCTTGACTCTTAATTTTCGACATTTTGACATCATCGCGCTTGTCAAACACAGCAAGGACGCTGTCTATTGCTTTTGACATGTACACATCTCTGGTTAAAACAACAAAACCTCCATCCTTGTCTGCAGGAAGAAGAGACAGCGAGTTATCTTTCAACCAATTAACTGTTTTGAACAAGGGGAGCTTCCTGGCTGCCTGTCTGTACTTTGCCAAAACGTCGACACCTTCAGAGATGCAACGGTCTGCTTCGGACTTCTCCGCGCGTCGGGAAACTTGTTTTACCATAGCCAAGAGCTCCGGTCTCGATGTTTCAACCAACAAGTTGAATTTAAACAAGTTGTCGAGTCAGCGCTGTTGTGTCCCCTTCTTGTTCTGTGCCGTCTTTGCGCTGTAATAATGAAAGAACAAGCGCTCTGTCGTCTGCCTTTTGGTCGAAAGAGCAATAAACATGTACTCTAACGAGCAATCCCTGAAGGAAGAGCTAAAGACTGTTGAAAGGGATTTGGCGAGAAATGGCTATCCCAGAAGCTTTGTGGCAAACACAAAAAAGAAACTACTGGAGCGACCGCCACCTTCTGACGTCTCCAATGCTTCTAAGCCAAAACGCGCCTCCATCCCCTACATGCCACAGATCAGAGAAGCGCTTGGTCGGGTATTTCTAAAGTACGGCGTGCAAGTTGCCCACGTTCCAACAAGCAAGCTTAGACACGAGCTCGTCAATGTGAAAGACCCGCTTCCCCCTCACAGATATCCTGAGGTCGTGTACAAGATTCCGTGTGCAGATTGCGACCGGAATTATAGCGGGAAATCCGGAAACTGGTGCAGACGGATCCAGCAGCACAAAAATGACGTGGCGAAAGGACGCAGTGCTGCTAACGCTCTGGCCGAACACGTGCAAGAAAATGGAGATGTCATCAATTGGGACGGGGCAGGTGTGCTTGCCAGAAAACGAATCACTTCTAGGCGCTTGTATCTAGAGTCCTTGATGATACAAACCACTCCCGGTACACTAAATCGGACGCAAGGAAATCTGCCTGCTGACTACGCAAGATCATTACGACGCATTTTGAATAAGATATAAACGCATGTTTTTGCCTGGTTTCACCCATTGTGAACAAGGAAGCCGTAGGGCTTCCGAAACGTCAGTATGTTTCATTAAAATTTTGACTTGGTCAGTGACCCTATGTTTTTTATGAGGAGATCGTAAAGAAAGCTCGGAAACGATGGATCTCTGAATGTTATAAAATGTCTGTCGTGCCTGTATTCCTCAGAATGCTCCTGAAATACTTGCTGGGTATATTGAAGCACTTCGGTCAATGTGTGAGCGGTCTGATATTTACGAACGTCTGAGTGTGTGTACTGCGCTTTGTGTGTGCGTATTCGTGCCTTTCTTTTGTCCCGTCGTCTTCGCGCAGTTTTGTTTCGCTCTAACCATGAACCGACTAGCCCAACATCATGTCTTACTTCAATTACATTTGATTCTGACCCTTCCGGATGGAATTGGCAAAGCCCTTACCCAAGTGTCCTTGAGGTATGTGTAATAAATAAATAAATATATAAATAAACTGTTGGTTAACCTGCCGCGGTGGCTCAGTGGTTATGGCAGTCGGCTGCCCGAAAGACGCGGGTTCGATTCCTGCCACGGCGGCCGAATTTCGATGGAGGCGAAATTCTAGAAGCCCGGGTACTGTGCGATGTCAGTGCACGTTAAAGGCCCCCAGGTGGCCAAATTTCCGGAGCCTTTCACTACGGCGTCCCTCACAGCCTGAGTTGCTTAGGGACGTTAAACCCCAATAAACGAAATTGTTGGTTGCTGACACCTTCCTGGGTGGCTCAAAGCTTTCCTAAACATCACATCTATCCCTGCAAGGTCACCAAGCTTGCATTGCAGAATTCAAGGCTATTGGGCTCAAAAGCCAGTTCCGAGCAGTGTGGCCTTCAGTTGGCTCGGCAGCACGCCAGCGATGACCCGTGCTAAAGGTCCGCGCTTCTTCATGATAAGCGTGGCTGATCGGGCTAATTTGTAATCTATGACAGCTAAAAAACACAGCGCAACTTTAAGAAAGGAACGGAGAAAAGACGCACACTACAGCGCTGCCAACTATTTTTTATTGCAGAAAGAAGCGGTAGTGACAGTGGGCGGGGAAATATGGGGACAAGATGCTGGTTTGGTCCGAAAATAAAATCAGTTCTACTTTTGGCTACGCCGTTTTCATTACATCTTCGTGCGGAGTTTAATAGGCGCACAAAATAGCCATGGTGAAAAATGACACGAGATGACAATTCTGCATCTGCACACAAACGAGAATGCCCGCAAGAAGCAAACGGGGGAAGTCGCTACGCGGCATGTGGCTGCAAATGAGACCAATCATGAAAAACCGGAAATGCAATGCTGCACAGAATGTACAGTCTTTGTCAAAAGTTTGGAGCCCAGGGGGTTTGCTTCTAAGCCTTGCAGTGGGACTCCTAAGCATTCGTGGTAGTCCCACCCATTGGAGGAGGCAGGGCGAGAAATCAACTTACCTTCAGGAAATTTGGAGCGCTGGAGATGCATTACGAACCAGACAGTGTGCTTCAGAAGCAAACTCCCTGGGCTCCAAACTTTTGACAAAGGTTGTGCACCAATGCCAGTAAAACCAACGTCAGTGGCATGATGTGCATGCTTGCTATGCTTGTGTGATTCTTCACCTCATGTCAGAGTTTTTTTCTTTCATTTTATCCCGGAAAGGCCGCGCTTACATGTGCACAAAGGCACCTTCTTTTTCGTTTGCATTCTCTCTTCGTTCGTCTGCGCTGGAGTTGCCGCCTGTGGACATGCGGAAGCTTGATCCGGGCCCGCAGAGAATGGCTTATCGCTCACGGTTAGTCCGCACACGTTGCACCAAGGCTGTGAGGAACTGCGCACTGGATCCGAAGCGTCACTCGGGCAGCAGAGAGAATGCCTTCATTATTTGCAACTGGTTCCGCGCCGAGCAAATGCCTGCCGCCATGGCTCAGCACAAAACAATGTAAAAGGGAAGATGGTTGAGCCAGTTGATTCATGATCACATCAATGTAACGGCGTAAAAAAACTGTACAGGAAGATAAGAAGTGAAAGACACATCGCCGAACCTATAACTGAGTGTATTTCATGCGATATCGCGACACACCGTCATCGAATATCCGTACGTTCAGAGGCGACCGACGCCACTAGACACGTTGTCTGATTATTTTTCAGTGTTTTTTTTTAAGTTGCTTTATTTTGTGTTCCTTTCCTCATTATCTGCAGCATACCGTTCTCTAATGAACGCGGGACGACCCTCCAGAAGCTGCTTTTATTTTTCAAGCGCTGTAAAAATCTCATCATCGAGATTTGTGTGCACTTTTCTACCAGCTGCTGCCTTCAGAAAGGAGTTGGGAAATATGAAGTGCTCACTCAGTGCTTCGCCATCGTCACACGCTTTTAAAAAACAAGGCAAACCTTTCATCTGGCTGATCGAATTGAGGCACAGCGCTCAGATCTTGCGCTCCTTCGTGGCTTCGGGGCCCATTACTGCCACTGCACAGATTAGTTGGCGCACCTTTCTCCGGATAAGACAAGATCATAGTTGAAAGGAGTGAACAAAAAAACAAGCAACCTTAGCGACACGAGCATGGATCGTGTGAGCTCTTGCTCTGGGGGAATCCAATGGCCATCAATTTCGATCACGCATTTTCTAGGGAGGCGACGAGGATTAGGAGGGAACGCGCATTTCGAGTTTTTTTGTCATTATTTCATATTTTTCAGCGTATCAGGCATTGCAATCGCTTAAAAAGCCTCCTTTATGCGACGATCACGTGCTGCATGAGGAGAAAAAAAATATAGACAGCAGCATAGAGAGACGCTTGATAAGGGGCGCCGCATCCTCCAAAGTAAATGACGCCGAGCTCTGCCCACTCGATAGCTTGTATAGACCGCCAAGTAGACAGAAGAAAACCAGACAAACTGGGAAAGCGCTCCAGCGTCATTTGCGGTGCGCGTTGAACAAAGTTAAGCTAAAAAGGAAAGCAAACGGAGCGCATGATTCCCCCCGCTATCCTTAAAGCACGTCTTTTTCACACGGGTCCTTACTTTTTAATGATTTTTTTTTCTGCTCCATCACAGGAGCTATTTCAGACGCCAGGGTAAGTGGTGTTTCGCTCTGGCGAACGGAGCAAGTGAAGCCGGGCGCTTTCGCGAGGGTCTTCACGAAGGGGGGCGCAACCGACATTGAGCGCCAGACGAGCTGCTGCGCTTCCTGCAGGGTCTTCGTGTGATGGAGATTGGGTCTGAGTAATTCCTGCAATAGCCGAAAGATTGCAGTAGTAGGGAAAAAATCGACCATGCGCAATCGCGAAGGGGCACAGCGAAGCAACAAGGTCAGATAAAGAGGGAACAAGTAAAGGAAAGTGTGAGCAGCAACTAACAGTCAAATGGAACGCTAAGAACCCGCACCGTTCTCATCGAGAGTGTTCCCTGAGTGGCAGCGGCAGCAATAGGAGAACAAGCCAATTAAAGAACGCATATCTCCCGAGAATGTATCGTTTCGCTTCTGGCCTGGGTGCGTGATTTTTCTATATCTCTCATTCATTACCTCTAATTAAACAAAACATATGATTTCCTGTCGCGCGACTTTTTGTTTTTCGGCGCAATAAATTACCGACGCGGCCATAATTGCCGTTGACTGGGAGCTGAGGCTGAGGATTGCGTCAACTACTCCAAAGTCAGGAGTTTAAAAGAAATCCTCTGAGATTTCATTGCCGCAGTGTTTGTCTGAGTCACCTTCGACCTTGACGTGTGTGATTTTCTTTAACGCTCGCGCGCCACCGAGCCGCGAAGGCTTACTGCGTTGGTTTGGAAGAGCAGTGCCTTCCGTTGCTCATTGAATTGCGGAAAACGGAAAGTACAGTCTTTGTCAAAAGTAACCAGGCTGCACATTTTTCCTTCTCAGTCGTATATTAAAGCTGTTATGCCAGTCCTCAAGCTCTAAATCTCTGTATGGTAAGAAGAACCCCTGTTCTCACCTTCAAAGAAGTTTTTGATCTTCAGGGAAGCCGTGAAGGCTCTGTTATACGAATGTGAAGGAAACTATGCAGCCTGATTACTTTTGACAAGTGCGGTACATCTCAACAGTGCGTACCAGGCAAAAAAAAACTTTGAGCGCAAGAATATATCGCGCCATTTTTCAGACTCTCACTTGTCCTCACATGATAAGGATTCAGCTTTCGTTTCCACTTTGAACGAGGACAGCACCTTCTCTGTATTTATTTATTTATTTATTTATTTCGCATACCCTCAATCGCCGAAGCATTGCAGAGGGGAGTGGGTTACAAAAAGCAAACAACAGAACATGAAAGCGGCAGGTATATAGTACAAAATACAAAATAAATCATACAGCGTGAAAGGCTGAAAAAGCGAGAAAACGAACATAATTGCACTAGAAAAGTAAATCGAAAAGCAACACAAGACATGAATAACAATAACAACAAAAAAAAACGGCAGAAAGGAAAAAAAAGGCACTAATAAACTCTTAGGTGACATCACAAAAATGAGTGGACAATGCTTGCCTGAAAAGAGTGTGGTCTGATATGGATGCGATCTCAGCGGGAAGGTGGTTCCAGTCTTTAGATGTGTTTGGCAAGAATGAATAATAAAAGGTGTTAGTGCGGCAATTAGGAAGAGCAACCTTGTTGCGATGGTCGACACGTGAGGAGCGGTAGCTAGGCGACATAATGAATTCACTATGTAGAGACTCATGGTAGAAAATTTTATGAAACAAGCAAATGCGAAAAATTTTACGGCGCAAGGACAGACACGGCAAACCGATATTAGACCTCATTAACGTTATGCTGGCTGTTCGGTTATAGTTAGAAAGTACAAATCGAATAGCATTATTCTGCACCATTTCAACAGCATGAGATAAACTGTTGTGATTAGAATCCCAGATGGAGGCAGCATATTCGAGTTTGGGTCGGATAAGGGTTTTATAAAGAAGCTTTAATGAAGTAGGGGCTTTACTGAAATTACGTCTTAAGTATCCTAAGGTGCGATTGGCGTTGCTAATAATATGGTCAGTGTGAGCTTTCCAGTTTAATATGGAAGAAATGGTTAGGCCAAGGTATTTATATGAAGGAACGGACTCAAGTGGAGTGTTGTAAAGTGTGTACACCGAGGTACATTCACCTTATCGAGAGACACGCATTATTTTACATTTGTTAATGTTTAGTTCCATGCGCCATTTTCTGCACCAAAGAGCAATGTTACTTAAATCGGACTGAAGAATTAGTATGTCATCATCATTACGAACCTCGCGATAAATGACACAGTCGTCAGCGTATAAGTGCATGCAAGAAGAGACGCAGCTTGGCAAGTCGTTAATGTATATTAGAAATAAAAGTGGCCCTAAAACGGAGCCTTGGGGCACGCCTGATGTTACTTCGGTTAAGGAAGAATTACAATCGTTAATACAGACGTACTGGGAGCGATTAATCAGAAAATGTTCAAGCCAGTTTAGTACCGCAGGATCAAGATTCAGAGCAGACAGTTTAGTCATTAAGAGCTTATGATGTACTTTATCAAAGGCCTAGCAAAAGTCCAGAAATATGCAGTCTGCCTGGGAATTCCGATCAAGTATGCTGTGTAATGAATGCGTGAAATGAAGAAGCTGAGCTTCGCATGAGAAGGAAGGGCGAAAGCCATGTTAAACAGATGTAAAAAAGGAATTGGAGTGCAAAAAATGATAGATATGGGAATATAATATGCGCTCCAATAATTTACACGGAATACTGGTTAGTGATATGGGTCGACAATTTAAAGGGGATGATTTGCTACCTGATTTATGAAGAGGAACCACCTTCCCGACTTTCCAGTCCATCGGCAAAATCGCTTGGTCGAGCGACTGCTGGAATAGTTTAGCAAGAAATACAGACGAGTACATTTTGGTTTGTTTCAAGAACTTAGAATTGATGCCATCACTGCCACACGAGGAGGAAACTTTTAATGAATCAATTAAATTTACAATTCCAGCAGGATCAACGACAATGGGACGCATCGGAGGAAAATTATATTGTAAAGTAGTTTCAAGCGTACTTGCAGTTGATAAAGAAAAGTTCTTGGAAAACACATTATTCAATGTACAGGCACACTCAGATGACGACAGGAGTTTTCAATGCGATTTTCAATGTTTTCAATGTTTTCAATGCGATTAAAGTAAACTTGAATTCCTTTGACACAATTTGGTAAGTTTGGCCAACGGCGTGTTACAAAATAGCCCACTCAAGAGCAAGAAAGTGCGAATCTGAAAGCATGCGCCCATAACACTCTCTATAGTCTTTGTACACGTTCCGAGTTTTTCGACCATCGGCTTCACGGGTGGCTGTTTCTCATGCACCAGCGGGACATGAAAGACCAACGGGAGGTGGCCCATTGGGAGAGAGCAGAGGAGAGTGTTCAGGAAAAGCATTAAACAGCGTAGGGGCACGGCTGCTTGCGGGGTATTCGTCGAGGTCCCTCTAGGAACTCGGCCATGCACGACCCGAACTAACGTAAGAGTCTCGTGGAAGCGCGGCTCCCTAGCGCGCTCCGGGGGAGCTTCGCGGGTAACTGCGTCCTCTCAGGCCCGTCGCAACCGCGTTGAAAGACAAGGGGATAGCGTCCCATTCACGGGGCTGAAAGAGCGCCCTCCTGACCGCAGAGGCGAGCACAAGGAAAGGAGGCGCTGAGGGCCCAATTACAGCGCCGAGGCACTTGTTCCATCGCATAAGGCCCGCCGCCTTCAAGCCATCGCTGCATCGACCTCCACCCGAGTCGTCACCAGAACCCCCTGTGTGCAATGTGCGCCGGACTTTTCCTTTAATTGCCTGAGTATTGTTGTCTATTTCTACCCCTAATGCACTTAACGCCTCTGTTGTTCTTGTCCTAGTTGGATGAGTTATCTTTTGTATTGTCTGTCTCCTGCTTGTCGCGTTGCTTGTTTTGTATCATTGTAATTCTGAGTTCATTGATTGCAACAAAGCATTGGGCTCAGTGGGAACCTCATTAGTCATGCATGCACATCCGAATTAGAGTGTAGAAGAACCTTATGTGAAAATGCCGGAAGATATCTGCAACGACTACACAGCTACCATAGTACTTCATAAAAAATAAGCTATCAAATTTCAATAATGAAGGGTGCCAGGCAGGGAGGCACGATCTCGCCGATGCTATACCCCGCCTGCTTACAGGAGGTATTCCGAGGGCTGAATTGTGAACAGTGGAGGCAGGAGCTAATGAAGAATACCTAAGAACTTTGCGATTCCCTGATAACATTGCCTTGCTAAGTAACTCAGCACATGGACAGCAAAGCATGATCAATAACAGGCAGAGGAGAACAGTGGGGCTAAAAATTTACATTCAGAAAACCAAGTGATGTTAAACAGTCGAGCAGGGAATGGCAGTTTGCAATTAGTGGCGAGGTGCCGGAAGTAGTAAGAGAATATGTATACTTAGGGGAGGTAGTGACCGTTTATCCGGGTGAGGAGAGGGAAATAACTAGAGGAATAAGAAGTGGGTGGAGCCCGTATGGCAGGTTCTCTCAGAACATCAATAGCAGTTTACCAATATCCCTGAAGAGAAAAGTATATAACAGCTTTATCTTACTGGTACTCAACTAAGGGGCAGAAGCGTGGAGGCTAACGAGAAGGGTTCAGCTTAAGGACAACCCACAGTGCTATGGAAAGAAAAATAAAAGATGTAACGTTCAGAGACCGGAAGTGGGCGGAGTAGGTAAAGGAACAAATTCGGGTTAATGACATCTTAGTCAAAATCAAGAGGAAGAAATGACCTTGGGCTAGGCATGTAATGCGAAGGCAAGAAAGCCGCTGGTCCTTAAGGGTAACGGAGTGGATTTGAAGAGGAGGCCCGCCTACTAGGAGGCGGCAGAAAGTTCGGTGTGCGGATGATATTAAGTTTGCGGGGACACGGTGGCCGCGGCTGCAAAGGGCAGGGTTAATTCTAGAGGCATGCGAGTTGACGAAGGCTGTGCTGCTGCTTCTGGCATTCGTTTTTGCCTTTTTCTGTTTCTCCCTGCCATTAAGTAAACACTTTGTTTCAAACCCTCAACCCCCTGACTACCTTCTTGCTTTCCGACGTACCGATACACGTGCAAAACGCAGGGGCTGAGCGACCTTAATAAATGAATTTTTGCCCAACGCTCGCCTTTAGGCCACAGTGAAGCGAGAAGCGGCTCCTCTGCCGCGAAGGTTTGCGCCAGGCAGCCATTCGACGAGCTGTATCTCTGGCAATAAACGGCGTCCGCAAACAGGTTGTCGGGCTTGAGGCCCCGAAGGGACTCAACGGGAGGGTCAATTGTGAGGGTCGTGCTACTGGTTAGTTTCCTGAGCACGACGGGAGGGGCGAGTTTACAAAGCAGTGAAGAAGCTTCGGCTTTCAAGGTAAAGAGCAATTCTCGTGGATTGAACCGGAGCCGGCCAGGCGCCGGGAGGAGAGAAATGCAGAACGCCCTTGGCGCTATGAAGAATCCGAGCGCGAAAGTCGTATGAGAGATGAGGAGTGGAAGAGACGAATCCAAATTAAGAATGGCTATGCTTGAAAGGGAAAAGGAGGCAATAAGGGAGTAATTACTCATTGTCATCCACCTCAGCGCAGCCATACGGCTACAAAGGAAAGCTCTGAAACGGACTGCAGATGAGAGTCGAACGAGAGGGTGTGGTGCAAGGAAATGAAGTGAACCCGCACAAAGTTATGCATATTTTCAATGAACAGCGCGATGGCACCGATATTTATTTGAGGCGTTTTGAGTACGTGGCACAGAGTCAAGGTTGGCTACGCGTCCACTGTGCACCTGTTTGAGCCTGTATTTGATCGGCGAGGCGGCGAGTGTTTTTAGTCGAATTTTCCCGCCATATTGTACGAGCTACGACAAGTTAAAGCCAACTCTAATGCTGCGATTTCTGTTCACATAGGAAAGATCCAGAGAGAAATGAATGGGGAAACAAGCTGCCAGTTCCTGACTCGACTCACGAACTTCTTCGAGCAGTGAGTAGAGCTTTCCAGCACCAAGAAAGAATATAAAGCTTTGTTTTAGCTGATGGTTAATGGCCAGTTCCTTTCAAGCTGCGCTGCGCCGCTGGAACTCTTCCTTAAGAGAAAAAGGATCCCACTTTTGAAGAAACGTAGAAAGAAAGGAGCAGTACCAGGACGCTTACGCGTTGGTTAATTTTTCAGAAGGGCCAGCTGCAAGGAGAGAGTTGTCAGCTACATTGTCATCATCAACATCGTCATCACCAACCTCTCAACGCCAACTGCAGAGAACAGGTCTCTCCCATGTGCCTCCAATTAACCCCCTCCTTTGCTAGCTGCGGCCACTGTACCCCCCCAAACTTCTTGATCTCCTTCGCCCACCAAACCATCTGCCGCGCCTCCTAGTAAGCCTGCCTTCTCTTGAAATCCACTCCGTTACCCTTGAGGACCAGCGGTTATCTTGCCTTCGCATTACATGCCCAAGCCCATTTCTTCCTTCTGGTTTCGATTGCGATGTGATTAACTCAGGTTTGTTCCCTCACCCACTCTGCCCGCTTCCGGTCCCTTAACGTCACACATATCATATTTTTTTTCCACAGCTCGCTGTGTTGTCACTAATTTAAGATGAACCCTTTTCGTTAGTCTCCACATTTCAGCCTCAGAGGTGAGTACCGGTAAGAAACAGCTGTTTTATACTTTTCTCTTGAGGAATATTGGTAAACTGCCATTCATGACCCGAGAGAACATGCCATATGAGATCCAGCTCATTCTTATTCTTTTAGTTTTTTTCTCTTATCATCCGGATAAGCGACTACAACATGCCCAATAATCTTGTAATAATCTTGTTTGGGCGAGTTGATTCATCTTTGAACTGGCCTGTACTTGCACGGAGAAGACAAAACATAACCAAGGAACAAAGGGAGCGCTCTGTACATGTCATGTGTGTACCTTTGCTGTCTCCCGTCTTCGCGCAAGTACGTACCCGTTCAATTGTGATTCTTCTCTTGAAGTTAATGCACTTGTTGTTTTGTTCTTACTGTCATGTGCTTCTTATTTTTTGCTCGTTTTGTGCAGCTTGCATGCCCTTTTTATCATGTCGGTTCTGCGTCGCTCTGCCACCTGCAAACGGGGTGCAGGCCTTTGTCAAGCCTTTTTAGGCTTTTTGCTTGCCCCTTTCCTCAACATCAAACCTGTCCAGTGGACGTTGATGCTGAAATGAATTTGACTGCGATTTTTACTGGCGGCGGGCGGAAGGACGAGGCTGCAACAACGAGTGAGAAGCTTCCTGTTGTAACTGGTTGGTTGGTGACCGAGGACTTAGAGACACCGGGTGCAACACGTTGATAGTGAGGAGAAGCCAGGTCGGAGAAGGCGATCTGGAGGGATTCCATTCCCCCTTTTACCCCCTCGACCAATTAGTTCTCATGCTTCCGGAGGCTTGGATCAACGTTGTAACCTCTTATCTGAAAGAACGGCTGCAGGCAAAGTGTATGGAGGACCCCCCCCCCCCCCCCCCCTCTTAGAGTCTCGTGTTAAGCAACGTCCGAGGAGCCAGACACGGTGCCGACCCGGAATCCAGTTGGAGCCTAGGGACGATGGCTGCGACGAGGCCCTCCTTGAAAGAATCAGAGCTACCGGGAGTAGCAGCGCTGAAGAGGCGGGCGCTACCGTGGAAAATATGCTAAAAAAGTATATTCGTCGAGAAGAAGACCGGAGTGTGGCTGCAGAGGGCGCCGTGGTCTCCGTCGAGGATGCGGATACAAGAGAAATGGAAGAGCCACACGGCCACCAGTCGCAGACTTTTAAGGACTTTTGTGGCTCATACTCGCGGTGTCCGTCCGTGCGCTGGAATCGTGTCGCCTGTGGCCTCTCCTCCGCGCCACCTCTTGTGCATAGCTGTGCATAGCAACCGTGACGTCCCACAGTAACGGTAGAACGAACGCGCGGGCGTCAGCGGTGGCAGCTGCACCGCCGCTCCATTGCCAGACGTCTCGTTGCAGTCGAGTGAGTGAGACGCATGGCTCTGAAGTGGCCCATTGATTCCGCGCCAAGCGGTTCGGGGAAGCGGCAGCGGACGCTAGATTCCCCCAACACCATTCCACTCGGGGCGCCATGCACAATATGGTATATGCAGTGGGTTGACCACAAGGTTTTCGCCAAGCACATTTTCGAATTTCCAAAGTGTCTTCGGTTATTTTTCTCCACGAGAGCATCGGAGACCACGAAACAAAGGGAAGAAATCCAGCAGCTTCCGATTACGAAGAAATATTCTCAGACATCCCAGGTCAGACCAAGCTAACCGAGTGGAAGCTAGACTGCAGACCGAATAACTGGTTAAAGTGAAGCAGTACACTCTGCCTTTTGCAGAAAGAAGAGCCATCGCATCAGAAAAGGATCATGCAGAAGGATCATCGTTGCAATGATGCAACGATGAACCAACACGCCCCGCCGCCTGAATGAGGCTCTGATGACGATGATGACGATTTTGAGCCCATTCCTCGCTCTCACGAGCTGTTCACGATTGTACGCTGCAAATGTTTTTTTCTAAATTAGACTGTGCCAAGAAATACTGCCAGGACCCTCTTTCGGCTGACTTGACAACGAAGACAGCTTTCGCTTCAGGAAACGGGCATTTCCAGTTCGGCTATAGCCGTTTTCTATAAAGACCATCCCCGCGGTCTCCACTAAGCTGATGCGCAGCATCCATTTGGGGTTAGAGGACGTCGCTTATTATCACAAAAACGTTCCCACCGGCAGCGGGACATGGAAGGAGCAGTGCGCAGCTCTCCGCTAAGTGTTCAGGCGGATAAAGCAGGCTAGATTGACCACATAACCGGTTGGAATGAGGAAAATCTCTTTTCTGCGCCACAAATTCCGGTCTCCAGCCGTTGTCCTGAGTCGTTCTCTTCTTGTGCTTTCGTCTTTTTTGGCTGTTTTTTCTCCCTTGACAAGCCATACCAACAAGCCCACCATTCTGCCCTGCTCCGGACTGAAGAAATGTCACCCATTTATGCCACTCTGGAGAAAATTGAGAACACACCGCGGCCTTGGACAAAGAAGCAGCTCCGTTCGTTTCTGGGGCTAACTGGATATTATTGCGACTCTATTTCTGGGCATGCCACGCCAACATGCCCCGTGTCTGACCTGACTCGGAAGGGGAACGCATGCTCCCTTGCCACATAGCGCTAAAAAGACACGGACACGGGGAGACACACTTAACTTAAAACTGAAGTTTATTCCATGAAACCAGAATGCAATCTATTGTATTCCGTTGAAATGCGGCCGGAAGTACATAGGCCATACAGGCAGATGCCTCAACGATAGGCTGCGGGAACACAACAGTGATGTCAGGAATAGTGTCAAGGGGCATCTTGCTGGCCACATCAACGCAGAAGAAAAAGATGGAAAAACAATGAAGAGTCCTGGCTGCTATCCGGATTTAAAAAGCTCTGTGTCATTGATTGCCACAAAGATCAGCTTGCTAGGAAAATTATAGAGGCGTTCAATATACATTCCCAGAAAGAATATACGTGCGTCAGTGCTGCCTCAGTGTTTCTATGTGACTAGGAAATGCTTTTCATGTCTGCTAATCCTTAAATGTTGTTCGACGATAACGCTGTTTGAGTGCTTCCTTATTTGAAAAGTTTTTATCTCCTCTTCTCTGTAATATAGCCTGGTTTCATGCAATAAGCTTCAGTTCTAAGTTATTTAGCTAATTTAATAATTAATTTAATTAATTTAGGTATTTAATAATTTAGTAAGTTACCGCCCGTCCTGTGTCTCCCTGTGTCCTTGTCTTTTTAGCGCTATGTGCCAAGTGAATCGTCACCAACTCGCCCAAGCTTCCACCCCGGGGAACGCATGACTAGGACCGGGAACAGGTATTTGTCAGCCTCAAAAACCTACTGACAACTGCTTCCATACTGAAGCTTCTCCACTTTGAAAAGCAGTTCATCCTAAGGACAGACGCTTCTGACAGGGAACTCAGGACCGTTCTACTTCGAGAACACGATCAGCTGCTACATGCAGAGGCTTATGAGTGGCTGCTACCGCGGCAATTAGCCCATTATACAGTGGAAAAGGAGACTCCGGCAGTTGGGTGGGGAATTGAGAAATTCCACATGTTTTTCCATGGTAGGCGATTTCAAGGATGGGAACTGTGGCAGTGCGTAAAATATATGATTGAGGCTGCAGATAACGCTAGCATTTTGATGACGCGGGGATTCGAAGCACTTTCAATCCGCCACGGTTGCTTGAGCGCTGGGCTGCAGAACCCTAGGTCGTGAGTTCAATCC
Organism: Amblyomma mixtum; assembly: GCF_055824585.1. NCBI lineage: Eukaryota > Metazoa > Arthropoda > Arachnida > Ixodida > Ixodidae > Amblyomma > Amblyomma mixtum. The sequence goes on from NC_143012.1 coordinate 131,177,324, forward strand.
TGACCACAGTGGGCGATACGGACCGCAGTGTGTTCAATAAAAAAATGCCTTTGTGCTGTGTGATGTCAGCGCACGTTAAGAAATTCTAGGAGGTCTAAATTAATCCGGACCCCTCCAATATGGTCGGCGCCCATCTAAGGTTGCAGTCAACATCGAAATTAAATTTCTGGCTGTCAGGATTTAATTTCTTAATCAGTAATTGAACATCTTCTTTTATGTTGTCGATCGCGTTTCCGGTTGCCTAAAGTATAAAAGCTTGTATTATGATCCTTCTGCTTTGTTTATTATGATGTTCATTAACACTTTCGAACAGTCTTTGGCAGATTCATTGCAACATTTTTTAATTAATGTTACGGAAACTGATGCGTTTTAAACAAGCTATTTTCAAATCAAATTCTTTATTTCTGCCTTGTAAAGATACAGAGAGCGGAGGCGCAGAAAAAGCTGTGAGAGACAACTTGACTAAGCCGCAGCCCCCTTTCGCTTGGCAGCAGCATGGCAGCAAGGCTTTTAACACAAAAGGCAGTTGTAAAGCGTGATGACAAATATACAATAATGAGCAGGTACAAGAGAAAACGAAAGAACATTATACAATATTGACACAATATTCTCATTGGGTAAACACAGGTAATGGCAGCAAAGAAAAAAAAGGAAAAAAAGGCACAAAACAAAAATCCTACATGCTAGCATACAAAGCACGCAAAGACCTGTTTGACGAACTGAAAAGGTCAAAATTATTATATACATACGCGTTTAGCAGGGAAGGAAGAATAAACTGCAGGCGTTCTCTACCCGAGTTTAACCGTGGGGTCGGGAGTATCGTGTAACTGACTCACCAACGACCCTCATGCGAACTCACGGTATTGAAACATTACAGCTGCGGCGGAAAATTCAAAGACTGAAACTACTTTTCTTACTAAAAAACCATAAACTGTCTATGAATGCAGACCCCTTCCTCAAACCTAACACTACGCGCCAAACACGAAATCATCATACACAATCATTAACCCCTTACAGTGCTAGGATTAACGCCTTTAAATACTCATTTTTTCCACGCACCATTGAGGAGTGGAAAAGGTGTCCGCCAGATATCTTAACCAGAGCTGATTCTTTTGACTCTATGTTTTCTTCACAGCATTTAATTTGAGAGCCATTTATTTCTACGTTTACTTTTTGTATTTTGCATCTGAGCCTTGTATTTATTGCTGTATTTTGTGTTACAACTTGTATTTAACATTTTTCAATTTTGCTAAACCTGTTCTTTTTTGCATTTATTATGTATTCGCCCCTCCTGCTTGGGCCTACTGTAGGCCTGCAGTATGTTCTAAATAAATAAATCCATGTCTCCGCATACCTCGTTGTGTAGCTTGCATCTCGGGTATGTAGTTCAGCAAGTTTACGTATGTGACTTACAATTCTACGTGTTTCGAGTTTAAACCGGACACTCAAGCCATATTTATACAAGTTGTGTATTTTTAGCACACCACTTTGTAGAAAGAGATCTTTGCTTGGCGAGTCCCAGTGGACATTGCAAACATGACGAAGAAACTTTTTCTGAAAAATGTAGATACGCTGAAGACAGCTAACCGTAGCTGCGCCCCACACTAGATGACAGTAGTTTAAATAGGAGTAGAAAAGTGAATTATAGAGGAGTAACTTAACTGTTCTTGGAATGACGTATCTGAGCCGACTTATGACTCCGGTTATTGAGCCAGTTTCGTGACAATATGGTCCTTGTGGTGTTCCCAAGACATGCTGGAAGAAAAAACTACTCCGAGGCATTTAAATTGTTCAACTATGTCTACACGTCGTGAGTTTAGTTTAATCTCGATGGGGGAAGGAAGTACTTTGTTTTTAGGACGAAATATGACAGCCTTTGTTTTCTTCCCATTTATACGCATCTATCTGGATTCGGACCACTTTTGTAATTCACTCAAGGTGTCATTGCATTCCCGAACAAGGAGATCAAGATCATTTCCAGTAAAAAAGATGCTAGTGTCATCAGCGTAGATAACAAATTTAGCGGCGGAGTTAATGTTGGAGATATCATTTAGGTACATATTGAAAAGTTATGGTCCCAATATACTACCCTGGGGAACGCCAGAAGTAACACGGTTTAGTTCAGACGTCACGTTGTCTATGCTTACAGCCTGTTTTCTATGCGAAAGATATGATTTCAGGATCATTTGAGCTAGTCCACGAATACCTCAACGGTCAAGTTTTTCAGGAGTACACTGTGGTTTACTAAATCGAATGCCTTCGAGAAGTCCACGAATACACTAATAACAAAGGCCTTATTTTCAAACAGTGTCAGTATATATTCCTTTTGTTCGAGTGGTGCTAACTCGGCAGATTTATTTTTACAAAACCCAAATTGATTAGGTGACAACAGGTCATGTTTATCAATAAAATCAGACAACCGCGTATACAGAACTTTTTCAAAAGCTTTCGAGAAGATTGGGAGTATCGATACTGGTCTATAATTTCCTAAATCATTGCGGTCTCCTTTCTTATACAAAACCGTTACTTTGGCTATTTGCATTTTTTTTAGGAAATGTGCCCTTAGTAAAGGATAAGTTAAATATATCTGCAAGAACAGGGGCAAGAACTTTTATAACATGCTTGACAGGCCTCAGTTGAATGCCGTCAATGTCACAGCTATGGCTGTTATTTAGGTTTTGTACGACTGATATAACCTCCTCTGTCGTAACTGGGTTCAGAAATATTGTATCCCTATTGTAAGAGCTAAAATAGGTGTTGAAATCACTTGACGGGGTGTTATGGGCAAGGGTGGTAAAAAAGTTGTTGAAGGCATCTGCCAACTCTCTGCCGGGTACATCTTTATTATCAAGCTTTAAAGTCCACGGGGCAGCCTGTGGTTGTTCACGCCTCAGTAAGAAATCCAACCTTGACCACAACAGATCGTGGCGCCCATTTTTAATTTCAAGAAATGTCGCGAAGTATTCCGCACTAGCTAGACGTAGCTTTTTTGTTAATCTATATCTGTATTTCTTAAAAATGCTTAGGTCATCTGTTGAACGAGTGTTTAAAAAGATTTTGTACAGTTTGTCTTTCGTTTTAATTTCTTAGCGCAACTCAGAAGATATCCAAGGTTTGCGAGTTTTACGCTTTATTGCACGCACTTTTAGCGGGAAAGGGAATGGTAGAGCTTTTTAAATACTCGGAGGAACTCATCGTAAGTCTCATTTGCGTCACTGGTAACGTCAATACTATCCCACTCAAGTTGTTCCAGTGAGCTGTGAAATGAATTGAGGGTAGCATTGGTTATACAATGGTACTTCGCTTTCTCCTGTCGGTACTTTACCAGTCTAGTCTTATTTATGCATGCAAACACTGGAAGGTGGTCACTGATCGCACATAATACTACGCCCGACTCAACTATCGGTTGGGAAGTGTTCGTAATCAGCAGATCAAGAAGTGACTCACTTTCTTGTGTTACCCTTGTTGGATCGTTAATAAGATTAATAAATGCGTTCGAAGCCAAGACTGCGTTAAAGTCTCTAGTAGAGGAGTTATCCCTCAACATATCGATATTAAAATCACCTCCAGCTATTAGAGCGTATTTGTTATCTGTTATAAACGAAAGAAAACAGTCGTAAAATTCCAAAAACCTAACCATATTTCCTTTCGGTGGACGATAGCAAACCGAAAACACGAACCTGCCGGTACAGGCTGATAGCACTTCAAAATCTTCAGTAATAAGACTGTACGAGTCCAACTTGTCGCATTCAATGTCATCTGACATTAGTAATGCCACTCCACCCCCCCCCCCCCCCCCCCCCCCGGAGGCCGGAGCGGTTCAAGTAATAAGTTTTGTAGTTGGTCATCCTGAAAACGTCGGAATCATCTGTGCTCCAAGTCTCACTGAGCATGATAAAAGAAAAATTAAAAATTCGCCAAAGAACTCCTCTAAACACATTATCTTGTTTTTTACAGAGCGTGCGTTCAGGTGAATAGCGTTAAGCGTTGTCGGCGCAACACACGAAGCAGTGCGGTTCAAGTCACTCGGCAGATAACACATCTGCTGCATGTCGATTATGTTTCAAGAAGAAACTCGAAAGGTACATTGCTGAGTGCTATAGCCGATCAGAATCGCTCTTTCCCTTCACATGAATGGCACTTCGCCTAACGAAAACCTTTCCATTGGCATACCAAGTGAACTAATAGCCTTTTTCTTTGGCACAGACTTAAGTTGCCTGAAGCAGTTCTCTATTTCGGCGTGTTAAATTTTCTTGCATGAAAAAGGGCGGGTCGCTATCTTTTAGGTTCTTCTTATTCTTCAACCAGTTTTCTCTTGTAGCTTGCTTCGCAAAATGCACAATGATGCCTGGCGTCTTATCACGTTTAACGGGAAGTCGATGAACGGTTGCTATTCCGATTCCATCAAGCGAGGCACACGAAGTTTGTCAACCACGTTATTTAATATGACTGTTAGATCCTCATCCTGCACTTGTATGCCATGCAGTTCCAAGTTCAGCTGCCTGCTTCGGAATTCAAGATCGTGTATCTCCTTTTCAAACTGAGCTTGTGTTGCCTGATTTAAGTCATCCTTTTTCTCAAGCTCCGATATCCTCTTTTGTAAGTCCATGATATCAGCCTCTTGATGGCCGACCTTTTGCTCAAATTCATCAAAATTTTCCTCATTTATATACATACATGTGATGTTCTCTCTTGGACCCATTTTTCTGGTTTTTGGAATCCTGTCATAGCGTTAATAGTCAATCGGTATCTGCAGATAGATATCTGCAGGCGGCACGTCTTCCTTCATTTATGAGTCAATAGCATGAATTTTGTGGCAACCATATGGTTGGCTTATTGGTCCCAAAGCAACTGAGGCTATGAGGGACCCGTAGTGAAGGGCTCCGGAAATTTCGACCACCTGGGGTTCTTTAACGTGCACTGACATCGCGCAGTACACGGGCCTCTTGAATTTCGCCTCCATCGCAATTCAGCCACCGCGGCCGGGATCAAACCCGCGTCTTTCGGGTCAGCAGCCGAGCGCCGTAACCACAGAGCCGCCGCGGCGGGCAACGTGGCCACCATATGGAGTCAAAAGATGCGTCATAATTTTTACTGCAGTGTTACTTTTGTTATTGTGGTTATTATGAAATATTTTACTTGCTTTCGTTGCTCTTTTCCTTAATGGTACTGCTTGGAGCAGTCTGAATATTCATGGCCTCATACCTTTACCTACCCACACCAGTTGGTCGTCAAAATGGGCCTGCTGTAGGTTGTGGGGTTTTAAATGGGGTAGATATATGCGTTCTCCCCGTTTAAGCGCGGCTGACCCAGTTAAAAACCTCGCGGACCCCACCCCGTGGTCGCGTACGCTACCGAGAGCACGCCGACCACGGCGGGCCTTGCTCTGCGGGAACAAAGGAACGACACATTGGCTGACACAAACAAGGCCAACAATAACAACAACAACGCCAAAATAACAACAATAACGCCAGCTAGCAACAAAATACACTGAGGAATCGAGGATGGCTGACTCACCAGCACGGTTACGAGCGAATGTTCGCCCACGGTAGGGCAGAGGGAAAATCTCCGAGGCCGGACGGGACGAGCTGCGGGGAACATGTTTCCACACGAGGTCGTAGCCGGCGAAGAGCGAAGCTTTGCGCGTGAACGTCCACACGCTATCCCGGTCCCAGGGAGGAGAGAGCCAGTCTTCCCCCGCGCGCGAGCGGCAAAACACGCCATCCGTGGCGCTGTGTCGCTGCGACGCGAGCGCCCTCCCCTGTTAGTTAACCCAACTAAAGGGAGTGCGTTGCGGGGGAGCTAACCACAGTAGGGGGTGCAATGCGGGAAAGTGAACGCGGGGGACGAAGGCGTCCCCACATCTCCCGGACCTTAAATAGACCCCCGCGCCTTCAAGTTATATGCTATGGAGGAGTCTCCTGGTCTTCATGCACTTGAGGCAGGTCTTGCAGCGGAGGTCACGCCGACAGCGTGCACGCAGTCTTCCGCGGTATTCCGAAGGCGGTGTGAAGGTCTCCGCAGGGACGACTCGCATGGCCCGCGGACTACGTGTCCGCAGGTCCGCGAAAAGGAGGGCCGGTTGACCACTGCAGGCCAGGATCCTGCAGTAGTTGCCACGGTAACAGCAGCCGGAGGTGGCTGCTGTCTGGTCTCGCTACGGCTGCCCCGGATGGATACGGCTATAGCGCCCGGCGACGCTATGAAGCGCCGGCGCAGAGATCGGCGTTACAGGGCGCGCTAGAAAAAAATAAAGATGAACAGCGCGTGCTCGGCGCGCACGCCCGGCACGAGCAGTTCGGAACTAGAAACCGCCACGCTGGTCATCTTGCTCTGATGCTCCGCTGCTACCCCGCAAATCCTCAACAGTGGTGACCCGGCGAACCGTGCCTTCTATCCCAGCGGCGTCCTAGCACGGAGTACTGGCAGGACCCGAGTTTCGACCCGCCGCTCCCAGCGTTCCGGCCTGCAGGCGTCGGCGGGTGGTTCGCCCAACTGGAGGCTGCGATGTACCTGAAGGGCATCACCATCCAGCCGTTCAAACACGCAGTCCTTTGCGACATCCTCCCGCCCGACCTCCTGCTTCGGCTCACCTACTCTGCCTTCGGGTGCCGGCCATACGATGAGCTGCGTGCGGCCGTCTTAGCGGACTTCGACGCCTACTACGTTCCGCCGCCGCTCTACGACGCAGCGGACCCGTTTTCGCCGCCGCCAGCCTCTGGCCCTGCACCGGCTTCGCTCGCGCCCACTCAGCCTTCATCAGAATCCGGCCCGCCTCAGCAGCCCCTAGCCACCTCGCCGCCACTCCAGTCCAGCGTCTCCAGTCCGGCTGTCTCTCTCGACGCCACATCAGGTGGGATCCGCACGAGCTTCGCCTCGTGTCCTGCTCCCACTACTATCCTACCTGCGTCTCTGGCTCTGCCTCCTTGCGCTTCAGTGGCGTTGTCGCCAGAGGCTCCTGCCGCCAAGGACGACTCTGCAGCATCAGCCGTGCCGAGGCTTCGGGCATCTCATTCTACCTCGTCACTACCGCCAACAGCTCTGCAGGCCTCTGCTGTGAGGTTGAAGCCGCCACCGCAGCATATGCCGCATCCCAGCCCCACTACACCGGCGGCCACACCGCCTGCCCAAGAGGCCCCACCGCAAGCCCTCAGTACGGTCAACCGCTTCTCGGATTCTGACCCTGGCAGCTCGACACTGTCGCAGCAAGCGTCTGTTTTGGTGCCTGACTTCAGCCACCTTCGGCAACGAATGGTCGAGCTACCCACACCGAGTAGTGCGGCAGTTGTCCATCGAAAAGCTGTGTCTTTTGCTGCCAGCCAGCCATCTGATGTAGCAGTCTCAGCTGCACGGCCTGTCACTGCAACCACCTTTTTGCACCCACCTACCGCCGACCATGCTCCCACGCGCATCATCCCTGGCCAACCGCTCCGGACTGTCGATCCCGCTTCACCCAAGCACCTGACATTGAGCCCTGCAACTTCCTCCGCCATGGTCACGGCTCTCACCGTTGTGTCGACGGTCACACTTGTGCCAAATATTGTTACAGCTGCTGCTGTCGCAGCACAGCTTCTGTCAGTCCACGGAGCCGATTCGCCCGCTCTTGTGCTTGTGACGACGTACTCGGCGCGCCAGATTCCCACCGACACCGGCTCCAACGTTCCAACACCGACGACACTTGTGTCCGCGGGCAGCACTACAGTCGGTGACGGCCCGACCATGGCCTTCCCTGCCCCCATGTCCTTTGTAAACTCGGCACCCAGCATCATTCGCCCGTTGCGCAGCAGCCAGGCTCGTCCACCTGAGGCCACGCACTCCACCCGACGGCTCTTGCCGGCACCTGACATGAACTTACCGGACTCTCCATCTCTGGCTACTCCATCTCTGCCCCGTCGGCGCGCAAATTTCGCCGTTCCGTCTAGGCGGGGGGCCCTATAGCGCGCGGCGACGCTATAAAGCGCCGGCGCAGATCTCGGCGTTACAGGGCGCGCTAGAAAAAAATAAAGATGAACAGTACGTGCTCGGAGCGCACGCCCGGCACGAGCAGTTCGGAACTGGAAACCTGCCACGCTGGTCATTTTGCTCTGATGCTAACGCGGCGACCCCGCAAATCCTCAACACGGCGAACAGGATACAGGCCGCTCCGTCGCAGCAGGCGGCAGCGAGACGATGTGCACAGGACAGCAAGCCGGAGTGGCTCCACTGGATCTGCAAAATTTCCGAAACACACTCCACATGCCTATAAAGTAGGTCACGGGAGGGGAAACGGCGTACACAAGGTCCTCATGGCTCAATACTCAACTCGCTAGCAAAACGTGTCCGGCGGCTGTGCAACGCAAAGTTCGAGTGAACAAAGCCCTTTCTTGAGTTGAACGAGAATGCTCGGTTCATGCGAGGTTAAAAAAAAACGGGTGGGGCAGCAAAGTGTGCCCCTCTAACACCACGGTCCGGTGGTCGTGTCACTTTTGACAAGGTGCAGGCAGCTATGAATAGCCTTAGGCCTCACCACCATAGTGACGGTCGACGACCCCCAACAAAAGAAAGACCCGAAACGGGTTTCGTGCGCGCAGCCGCTAGGAGACATCGGCTTTGTGGGGTGGTCCTCCCCGCTCACTGCACAAAGCAGCTTCTGAGCGATCGGCGCCCACCGTATCGGACGGTGTTGGAGCGCCCGGTGCCGAGCTGCAATACCAGCGAGCTCGTAGCGGCACCCGTGGCCCCAGGCCACCCGGCTCCCGGAGCCGCGACTCCGTGAGTCGGAAAAGAGACAGCGAGAAAATATGTACAGAAAACTCGGACCACCCACGCGGCATCCGTACTCACTGGCTTCGGGCTCGGCAACTCCGCGGGCGCAAGCCCTCGCGCTCCCTCGATGCGGACCAAGTGGTTCTTGGGCTGAAGAAACTCCCGAGAAAACTTGACAAAAAACATGCTGAGCATGTCGAAAAGTTCAAACATGCTGCAGCGCAATACACCTCGCACTCAAGAAAGCATGCCGCAGGTCCTAGCGATCAAAATTCACACTAGGCCTACCACTTGTCAAATCCGGACAAAGAGCGTTCCTCGAACCGAACAGACAGTCGTCCAATGTTCCAAGAGCAGGCCCCACGTTGGGCTGCCAGATGTGGGGTTTAAATAAGGGAGATAAATTCGTTCTCCCCTGTTTACCGCGGCTGACACAGTTCAAAGCTGAGCGGACCCCACCCCGTGGTCGCGAGCGCTACCGAGCGCTCACCGACCACGGCGGGCCTTGCTCGTGGGAACAAAGGAACGACACACTGGCTGACACAAACAAGGCATTTATTGCTGCAACAACAATAAGACCAGCTAGCAACAAAATACACTGAGGAATCGAGGATGTCCGACTCACCAGCACGGCTACGAGCGAACGTTCGCCCATGGTAGGGCAGAGGGAATATCTCCGAGGCCGGACGGCACGAGCTGAGGAGAACATGTTTCCACACGAGGTCGCCGCCGGCGAAGAGCGGAGCGGCTAGCGAAACGTCCGCGAGCTATCCGGGTGCCGAGCAGAAGAGGGCCAGTCTTCCCCCGCGCGCGAGCGGTAGAACACGCCATCCGTGGCGCTGTGTCGCTGCGACGCGAGCGCCCTTCCCTGTTAGTTAACCCAACTAAAGGGAGTGCGTTGCGGGGGAGCTAACCACAGTAGGGGGTGCAATGCGGGAAAGTGAACGCAGGGGACGAAGGCGTCCCCACAAGGTAAGTTGAAGTTTTACGTCCAATGTTGCTCGTCTTTTAAACGTTGCGTTATGTGTATGGGATCTCAAATGTGTGCATGGTTTTGGCTAGATTGTGTGATACTTTTTAACTACAAATATTGATTTTATGGTTCACGTACGTCACCTTGTGTCTCTAAATTATTTAAATCTACGATGTCACGATATTCATCGAAGGTCGAAGGTCTCAGATAGATGTAAAAAAAGTGAACAATTGAGATAACTGGTTTCATCCCTCTGTCGTTGTTTTTACTGAACAAGAAGACCGTGTCATGATTATAGCAAAACAATGTGGCTGCTCGTGTACCCACATTTTCGGTACAATTGATGAATCGTTCGACACTTGTGTCTGACAGGATGTTTCACGGGTGCTATCTTCTAGAAGAGTGCGGTGAGGGGCTAGTTGGTACGACATTATGAGAACAAAAAGTAACTGCGCAAAAGGACGGGACAAGAGAAAGAGAACCACACTGGACAAAAGCAGACTGACAACTGATTTATTCCACCAACTCCTCTTTCCTTCAGCAGCAAAGCGCATGCGCACCAACCACAAAAACAAAAAACAGAAGCGACACTCATCTCGTGGTTTTGAGGAACTCGAACTCCTTGCGGTACAGGTGTACTGAAGCATCGCTAATGCACTTATCAGGCCCTAACCTCGCGATTTCCAAGGCCTCGATAATTTCTCGTTCTTTCTTATCCCTCGAGCGTCCGATAATCTTAGTCCTATCAAAAATCGGATTACAAACTTTGTCATCATGCTTGCAAGTGTGACAACCCAGTCAAAAATTCCTTCAGCCTATCGGTCTGAAGGCTGAAGGAACCCGTAATTTGGGCCTGTTGGGCTGTTGGTGATGGGCCTGTTGGGCTGTTGGTGTTGGGCCTGTTGGGCTGTTGGTGTTGGGCCTGTCGGGCCTGTTGGTGTTGGGCCTGTCGGGCCTGTTGGTGATGGCCTGATGGTGATGGACCTGTCGGTGTCAGACCTGTTGGTTCTAATGGCGTCGGCCTGTTGGCACAGATCCTGCTTGCAGGTATCGGGATAGTGTTAGGCCTAATGAGGGACGCCAGTCCTAATGGCGCACCATAGATAAGTTTTTTCATCACTCAGAAATGTGTGCTGCACATTGCGCATGATAACATAGCTTCTTCGATTAGTGCATCGCAAGCTGTTGCAAAAAGGCAGCGCCTGCTACTAATAATATTTTCCAATTAAGCTGGCCAAAAGGGTCTGTAATGCCCTACGATATATATACTGACAACCAGATTTAGGGCAAACGAAAGCTTTATTATAAAATAGAAACCTGTAAAGAGGAAGATGATCAGCAGTCAGAGCAGCAGAACCGAGGCGAGGCGCGAGATGAGAAGACGACGATCGGCAGCTGAAGCAGCAGAGCCGACGCGCGGCGCGAGACGAGAGCGTGAACTGTTCCGGGACCGGACCTGTCCTTGCCCGCTCTAACCGGCCTTCACAACTGTCAATAAAGGCCGTTACATCTTGGTGGAGGTGCGGGGTAGCGGAGAGGCGTCTTTTCGGGTGATTTTGTTGAGGCGCCAGTAGTCAACGCAAAAGCGGATAGAGCCGTCTTTCTTGGTGACAAGGACGACGGGGGAAGCCCAAGGACTGTGTGATGGTTGTATGACGCCACGCTGCAGCATATCATTGACCTGGGTGTCGATAACCTGGCGTTCGGTGGCCGAGACGCGATATGGGCGTTGGCGCAACGGCGAATGGGCACCAGTGTCGATCCGATGGGTAACAGCTGAAGTGCGACCAAAACGGTGGTGAGAGAAGTCAAACGATGACCGAAACTTATCTAGCAGGGCCGCAAGCTGGGTCTTCTCCGGTGGCGAAAGATTTGTGTCGATTGAGCCCACAAAGACGGCCTCGGGAACGGGTTGAGGAGACGGTGAGGAGGAAGTAAGTGAAGACACTTGCAGGCGGCAGGAGTCGTCCTCAGAAGGGTCCCAGGCGACGACGGAAGCGAAAGGCTGGACACATCCCAAGCATTCACCATGAAGAAGAGTGGAGGGGCACAGGAATGGATTCGTCAGGGGCAAGGCGCTGCAGCCGGCTGAGACGGCAAGCACGGCGAATGGCAGGGGTAGACAGTGGCGAGAAGCAGAGGAGTCGGACGGGATGAAGATGACAGGGCCGTTGGATCCAGAGTCGCAATGAACAGAGGCGAGCACAGCAGAGCACAGCGGGATCATGACGTCATCAGCCACAGTCAGCTTGGAGCACAAGTTAGTGGAAGCGTTCACAGAGTCGTCGCCGAAGGGAAGAAGGGCGACTTCGGAACGAGCGCAGTCGATGACAACGTCATGTTGGGAGAGAAAGTCCCAGCCTAAGATGACGTCGTGAGACGGCCATGGGAAGACGATGAATTCAACAATATACAGAACGTCCTGAATAGTAACTCGGGCTGTACATGCCCCCAAAGGCGCAATAAGTTGCGAATTAGCGGCGCGAAGCATAAAACCATATAGCGGAGTCATCACTTTTCGTAACTGGCGGCACAATTTCTCACTTAGTACAGATACAGCAGCACTGGTGTCAACAAGCGCGAAAGCATCGGTGCCCTCCACAGAAACCGCGATCAAATTTGTCGGAGAAAGTCGAGGTCTTGAGCTTGGTGACAAGCAAGCAGTTCTTGCCTCCGGAACTGCGGGCACTAGTTTTCCGAAGGGGGAAGAGGGACGACGGCGCATCGGGGAAACCGAGCGACGACGCGGAGATGGAGCACGGCGGCGAATAGACGGCCTGAGATCGGAGGAAGCAGTGGTCTCAGAAGGCGAAGTGCGGTGAAAAGGCTGGGGAGGGGCATAGGCGTAACCTCGAGGGTCAGTATTGGCAGCAGGGGACAACACTTGGCGGCGGCAGGGACGCATCACATGGCCAGGAATGCCGCAGACATAACAAATGGGTAGGTTGTCCGGTGTCCGCCATGGACGGAAACGTTGCGGTGGTGGCCAGGCAGGACGAAATGGTGTCGACTGCGGTGGATGCTGGTACGAAACGAACGTTTCTGGGCGGGGATGCCTGACGGCTTCGGCATAGGTAAGTGGCAAAATAAATTTATACATCATGACCTCCAATTTTTCGTTGCACGTCCCCCAGCTTCTGTGAGATGTGAGAGGTGCATGCGCACGGCTTTCAGTCTCTTCTCTGCGAGCTCCTTTGGTATGTCTCCCATGTAGATATGAAACGAGCTGCACAATAGAACACAAAATAGGCCACATTTGAACACAACTAGATACATGATAAATGCAAAAGTGAGATTCAGAATTACCACTCTCATTGTAAAAACACAGAAACGAATGTTCGCCATTAAAGGGGCCATGAAGCCTACTTTCGTGCATACCCTTGTTGTAGCATTTAATTCCCAACACATTAAATTACAATACCCAAAACGTTTCAGTTGATTCCGTGCGGCAGATATCTTTAAAACGATTTTCGTTTCCTTTGCGAACTGACTGCTTGTCTGGCAACCTCTGATTGCTGACGACACATGGGCCTACCCACTCCGCGTCTGCTGTGTGTTGTTGGATGCATTGAGATGCTTGCATGAAAACCAAAGACAGAGATTACTCGAAACAACGGGCAATGCTATTTATACATTCTGTGCAGATATGTCAATTGCACTATCTTTGTCGCAGCAAGATCGGAGAACGCGCACAATGACTTGCCACCAGTCGTTGAGAATGCTAATTTCACAACCAAATAGATAAATCAGGTTACTGGCAGAACGGATCTTAGCGAGAGCCACACAAACAGTGTGGAGATCTCTGAAAGTGCTGTGATAGAGCCTGCATGAAGAAACGTATGGGCATAACACACCTTGCAAAAACTAAACGTCACTTTTGCCCGACTTTGCAGTTTTGGATGCAATAAGGACATTGCAGTTGTTACAAACCTCGGATACAATGAACAGGATCTCCATGACTATCACGCTTTCTGTAAGTGAGCGCGACTGTATTTGGCTGAAGCAAAGTTTGATTGCCTAGGTGTTACTCAAAGCAAAGAAAAAAAAAGCACTAGCACCTTTCAGAGAAGACTTTTTCCGGTGTAAGTGCCGGTTTCGCCTCTGTTCTGCCAAGAGACTGGCACTTATTTGAAAGCACGCCAGTCACGCTGCGGCTCTTCAGCTCATCAGGTGTCCAATACACCTGAGTAGCACCGCGGCAGAACATTGAGTCTGTTGGTGCTCTCAGGAGCATCTGCCAGGCACCAGGCTCCATCCAGAGCCCACTGCCTGCATAGACCTGCAGCAAACGTGGAGAATTTCGCATTTGTACACATTAACAGCAGTGAATCAAGGGATTTTAAATATTTCATAACTTAAAACAAACAGCTGAAAAACATAAAAATTATGTAGGCATGAATGCACTCTTTTACAGCGAGCAGTGTCCAAAATCAGTAGATTTTTTATTTCTAGCCTTATAATTCGAAAAAAAAGAAATTGCTTGCGTGCAACATGAAATATATAGCACAATCTTCTGACAGTTCTAGCTTCTCTTCATTCCGAGTCAAATACCGCCAAAAGTTGAAATAATGTTCTCTGCCCCAATTCAAACAAACTTCAGAAATGAGAATAAATTTCACATACCAACAACTAGGCATACCTGACAGAACAAGGCAGCCTCCTCATGATCAAAAATTATTTGTGTACTAAGAATTTCCTCAGGACAAGAATAACTGCAGACCCATTATGGCATCGTCAGGTAATGAAGTACAAAAATGACAAATTAGAAATGCTGACCTGTGCCTTACATGATATTGTCTGAAACCACACATCTATGCTTTGCACACTACCCTTTTCGGCACACTTACTGGGACTAGTATAAGTTTCTACTGTAAGCTAGCATCATCCTCTAAACTGTACCCATTTCACTATGTACCAGCCCCAATTTAATTAAGAATCATTCACTCACTCTACTATGGTATTTGATACACTATATGACTTAAGAACACGCACAATCACCTTTCCATCATCCCTAGCAGAACCTATCACAGTGTCCTGCCCACCAGGCAGCTGGAGCTGGCAGTCCGCGGCGCTCTCCATCTCCTCGGCTGAGCATACTTTTTTGACAAGAAAAGGAAGTACACAAATATCAATGCACCTCAGCAGCACATATAAGCAAAAAGCAAACTGAGTTCAGTTTGACATTGTGGGCTATCAAGTAAATGAAAAAAATTAAGTATTTTGCTCTCAAGGTAACAGTGAAAGCTTTGCACAGTAGAACCTCGCTGCTGAGTTGATGGGTGCTGCATTTTCCTGGCTGCTACACATTGTAGTGGTCTAGATCTGGCATGATGATAATAGGGTTCCATGCATTATAAACCCTGCTGTTCGTTGCATTGTAACTTCGGCCACATTCCTACACAGTAATACTTGTGAAATAACACCCCATGCCAGCCTAAATGAGAAACGGTGGCGGTCTTATGTTTACTTCTAAAGCGGCTTTACTTGGCCTGGCATGTCTAGCACCACTGTGTTAGGCAGACGGCATTCAGACAGGCTGTGCCATCATCATCAACAGTGGTTGCACTTTTTTGAAGCAGTAGCTTCACTGCTACAGGTGCACGGCTGAGATCGCCATGTACGCAACATGACCTTCAAGTCTGCCACAAATAAAATAAACAAACAAATAAACCTCACAATCAGTGGGATTCAAACTCAGGTCCATTGGGCGAGAGCCAGGTGCGCTAACCACTAAGCTTCAGACCCACGGTGTGACAATTCAATAAAACTGGAGATATACAGGGTGTCCCAGCTAAAAGTAACCAAGCTTGTTAAAAAGAGGATGATCCCTAGCCGAGTGAGACCAACTGAGGGTTGTTGATAGTCACGTGTCCTAGTCTGCAGTATTTTTTTATTATGCAAACGTGATTAATTAGCAAAGACTAATTAGCTAACTTTTTAATTATTGCTTTCAGGAAGAAATTGTCAATGCAGGAGTTGTAGATCCCATAGAAAAATAATCGTTTGCCTTGTTTGCAGCTAAGTACCACTGATACAACTTCTTTTATCTGACTTAAAAGAAAGCCCGCGAAATACAAAAAGAACCACGTGATAGGGAAGCAGTTACAGCGCTCCCAAACGAGCGATCAAGCAACGACATCCGCTTATGTTTGCAACGCTGTCCCGTACAGCTTTTGGCGTCTTGAGGAGGTGGCGAGATATGCACCAGGAACTGCTTATGTGTCATGGAAAGTGAGCGGGTGCTGCTTTTCAAGGAAGTGAAGCGCGGCTCGCATGGAGCGCTTTTTCACGCGTAACCTCGCCTCGAGTGATAGGAATGTGGCCGTGCCGCTAACTTGCACCGTCACGCGCTGAAGAAACGGTCGCCCTAGCGCCGATGCGAGAGTTAATTACGTATATCTCGCAACCATCACAAAACGCCGAACCCCGTTCGGGACAACGTTGCAAAGATAAGCGAATGTCTTTGCTTGGCTGGTCGTCTGGGAGCGCTGAAACTGCTTCCCTATCACGTGGCTCTTTTTGTATTTCGCGGGCTTTCTTTTAAGTCAAATAAAAGAAGCTGTATCAGTGGTACTTGGCTGCAAACACGGCAAACGGTTATTTTTCAAAGGGATCTACAACTCCTGCATTGACACTTTCTTCCTGTAGGCAATAATTAAAAAGTTAGCTAATTTGTCTCTGCTAATTAATCATGTTTGCATAATAAAAAAAAAATACTACAGACTAGGACACGCGACTGGCAACAACCCTCAGTTGGTCTCACTCGGCTAGGGATCATCCTCTTTTTTACAAGCTTCGTTACTTTTAGCTGGGACACCCTGTATATGTGCTTCTTGTATACTAACTGCTAGGTTACACAGCCGCTCATGCAATATCATGGTAATTTGTGATTCGAGCGATTCATGATTGATCAGTGACAGGCGATTTCGAGAGGAGTTTGAAGAGGAATAACAAGAGGAAGACGAAGAATACAAAGAGGAAGATTAGCGCTCCACACGCAGAAAATCTAACACCACGGGTATAGGAAAAAATCAGCTGTGGTTTAGCTTCGGTTAAACCTGGTGAGAAGCAGTAGTTTCACGTAGCTACGTGCGGCAAAGTCCAAAGAAACAACAATCTTTCAACAAGCCGAGAAACTAGAAACAAACAAAGCTTTGCAAAGCGCAGCCACATGAAGCTACCGCTTCTCGCCATGTTTAATCAGAGCTAAACCACAGCTAATTTTTTCTTCACCTATCCTTGTTTCTTTGTAATTGTGCTGCTAGTGTTAGTGTGGCTGGCGCGATTGATTTTGTCCTTCCGCACCTCATCACATCTTTTGTGACTTCTGGATGCACACAGCAGTGGCAACAAAGAGGACGAGGGCTAGCCTCCGCTGGAACCAACCATTATGTTGGCTGTAGCGGCATTAGACATTCTCAGAAAGTATGTTTGCAACGATCACAACAGCCACATAGCCCCGTAAATTCTGGAGAAATGAGTAGTCCTCATCGGACCTAAGAAAATGCAGCAGACAATGCTGCATGATTTTTTCAAGTGCCAGCACTGCAATAAATGTGTTTAGTTCTTCATTCCTGTCATTTTTAAATTTGTCCTACTTCCTGCCTCTAATGTTTCCTCGCTCTTGCATTTTTTTTTTTTTTGTAGCAAGAGCTATTGGTCGCAAAGTAGCATTTTCACTGCGGCGGTGGTCACACCGTGGTCACACCGCTTCTTGCGCCGCTGCCTAGCAACCGTTGCCAGATGGAGCCGCGCCATCTGGTGCAACGTCAGAGGAGGAGGAGAGCCAGAGATAGCAGTAGGCACAGCAAGAGACCTCCCAGGTCTACGTATGCATTCACTGGACACCCAGAAATCACGCACAAGGGACCGGGAACAGGACTGCCCACGAGGCTGCTGGCGCGCAGCTAGAGGAAGACCGTCGGCATTGCCTTAACGTGAGCCGACCAACTCGGACCACCCTTATTGTTCTCCCATCCCGCTCATAATACCTGACTCTATCATCACACGCCTTTAACAAGAGCAGAGGGGTTTGTCGTGGGACTTTGTCCCAGACATTACTCCATCCATTCCTTCTGGACTTTCTCGCCCGGCCCAAGTTCTCGCTCACAAGGTGCGAGCCGGTGCAGCGTACACCCCGGACATCCCGAGTCGATGGCACCGAACCAGGATCGGCTGCCCCGATTGCCCTGCTGACTCTGTTGATTTGCACCACCTGATCTGGACCTGTCCTGGCACTGCGAGCCTCTGCGCCTGCTACACCTCTGCCTACCACATCCAGACATACGATGACTGGAGGGCCCCCAGTACCGACGCCAAGCGCAAGCTCAGTGCCCTGCTAGACTTCATGTCAGAGACCGACACCCTCACCTTCACCTAACCAACCCACTTCCCCCTTGGGCCTCAGGTCATCCTTGTGATTAAAGATTTATGAATGAATGAGCAGCGGCCTGTATAAGAGGGCGGTTCGTTGAAGCTGTTGTGGCCAGAGATGGAGAGCGAGTCGGAGAGGCTGAAACAAACCAAGCTTAGCTGTTGGAACGAAACAAGGCAAAGGCGACGAGACCGAGGAAGAACATGCAGAACGTCTGAATAAGCGACGCCGTGAAGATGCAGCTCGACGAGTTCGCCTAGCCAATGAAGGTCCATTACCTCTCGCTACGTATGTCTGGCATAGCTGAGCTAAGCCACAGCCAATTTTTTTTAGTCCCGTGAGGAGTACATCAGCAGGGTTATGCTGTATTAAAACTTGTAGAAACATTAATACTATGAGAAACACATCTCAGTGAAGAGTTGATCGGCTGCTACACTAACAGTAGTAAAGCTTTTTGACGGGCTAGTTGGTACATATTCATATTTGAAAGGGTGTGCGCTAAAAAAGACGTACACAGGAAAAAGATAGAGACGACAGGAAAGAAGCGCAACTTCCAACTTTAATGACGACAAAAGAAGCCAGGCGCACATATATATCCGCTGATAAACAGATATGAGCTGCGTGATGGAGCGTGACCCCATCAACCAAACATAAGACAGCGCAAGAAATGCATATCTAAGTGACATTAAAAGAAACACAAGAAAGTGAACATATCAAACACCTGCCGAGGTAAGGTAAAAAAGTGGGATTCGTATCGGCTGACAACAATGCATAACAACATGGGAAAACAGAGCTGTATGAAAGATGACACTGAAAAAGAGGATAACACCATAAAAAAGGCTAACAACATGACGAAATTTTTAACAAAGAACAAGTGAAAGATGGAGATAAAAACCGTGTAAAGGGTGGTAAATAAAGGCACATTGGAACATCTAAAAGGACACTAAAACATAGAGAGGCGAACGGGTTAATAGTCTAGATGTACCCATCCAGAAAGGCAAGTTCATTTCTAGACAGGTTAATGGAAGGCGTGCTAACGCACTTGTCTTTCCTGAGGTGAATAAAAAAGGCCTCGATTACTTCTCTTTCTGTCTTGTCCTGAGCCTTAGCTAGAAACTTGGTTTCATTAAACTTGGGGTAGCAGTTCTGGCAACTGCTGCAGTGTAACGGAAGGTTACCTCCAGACCTGTTCTTCATGGTGACGTTGTGCCTGCGGGCGCGCTCATTGAAACATTTCCCGGTTTGACCCACATACACTTTGCCGCACGTCAAGGGAATCTCGTACACAACATTGGCAGTGCATTGTGTGTACACGGTTTGATGCTTGATATTACAGGCCTTCTTAACACGCTTCCTGGTCACCATCGGACATAATTTCGCCAGTTTGCAAGTAGCCGAAAAAACCAGCCTAACCCCGTGACGAGACGCAACTTTCTTTAAATTGTGTGAAAGACCATGCAGGTAAGGTACCTATAACCTGCACAGGTTTCCGTTCTGTTTGATGTTTAGCATGCTCCGAGGCGGTCAAAGGAGCTGAGACCGGATGCCTCGAAATATTCTTTTCAGGTAAAACGCACAAGCCTGCTTGTCCACCACGTGCCATTGTGTCTGAAAGGGATACGTGGCAAAAAGTTGTGGGTGACTTCCTTCGGTGCCAACTGGACAGAATAGCTGGCGCTTACCCTTACCGCGTTCGAAGCTCAAAGGAAGTGGTGCAGGTACTGGAGGGAGGCAAGGTATCGGCCACAACTGGTTTTTCAATTGACGTTGAGGACTTATTTTACTCTGTGCCTCACGACGGATTGTTGGATGCTGTTCGTGAACATTTGGAAGAATTTGACGAAGTCAGGTTTCAAAATTCTGCCGGTGTCACAACTGAAAAATTTCTGGACCTACTATTGTTTTATTTGGATTCCACTGTTATTTGCTTCCAGGATGAGTTTTACTTGCAAAAAGCCGGAATTTGTATAGGTTCCTCAGTCGCACCGGTCTTATGCGAAATTTTTCTGGCGTCATTTGACCGGCGCCTTGAAGCTAGCTTGAAGGACACAGGGATAACACGTATTTTCAGATACGTCGACGATTATCTTGTCCTTCTTAACGCACCTTCATACTGTGCTGCTGATACACTTGTAGTCCAAATTCTCACTACCTTCTGTTCTTCATCGAGGGGTCTAAAATTCACGCATGAACGAGCAGATCATGATCGACTCCAGTTTCTTGACTTACAGCTTATTTTTACAAATGATCATGTGTGTTGGTCTTATCAGCCGCACTCAAAGAAGTCACTTTTGCCCTATGATAGTGCCCACTCCAAGCTGGTAAAGCTTGGCATAGTATCTCTTTGCATGAAATCTGCATTAGAAAAATCCTGCGGCCACAAGATAGGTGAAAGTTTCCAGTGCCAGATCGACCGAATTTCTGCTGCAGGTTACCCTGCAAATCTGGTCACGAACATGTCTGAAAACCTTTTGCAAAAAATTAAAAACTCGGAGCATGCTAAACATCAAACAGAACGGAAACCTGTGCAGGTTATAGGTACCTTACCTGCATGGTCTTTCACACAATTTAAAGAAAGTTGCGTCTCGTCACGGGGTTAGGCTGGTTTTTTCGGCTACTTGCAAACTGGCGAAATTATGTCCGATGGTGACCAGGAAGCGTGTTAAGAAGGCCTGTAATATCAAGCATCAAACCGTGTACACACAATGCACTGCCAATGTTGTGTACGAGATTCCCTTGACGTGCGGCAAAGTGTATGTGGGTCAAACCGGGAAATGTTTCAATGAGCGCGCCCGCAGGCACAACGTCACCATGAAGAACAGGTCTGGAGGTAACCTTCCGTTACACTGCAGCAGTTGCCAGAACTGCTACCCCAAGTTTAATGAAACCAAGTTTCTAGCTAAGGCTCAGGACAAGACAGAAAGAGAAGTAATCGAGGCCTTTTTTATTCACCTCAGGAAAGACAAGTGCGTTAGCACGCCTTCCATTAACCTGTCTAGAAATGAACTTGCCTTTCTGGATGGGTACATCTAGACTATTAACCCGTTCGCCTCTCTATGTTTTAGTGTCCTTTTAGATGTTCCAATGTGCCTTTATTTACCACCCTTTACACGGTTTTTATCCCCATCTTTCACTTGTTCTTTGTTAAAAATTTCGTCATGTTGTTAGCCTTTTTTATGGTGTTATCCTCTTTTTCAGTGTCATCTTTCATACAGCTCTGTTTTCCCATGTTGTTATGCATTGTTGTCAGCCGATACGAATCCCACTTTTTTACCTTACCTCGGCAGGTGTTTGATATGTTCACTTTCTTGGGTTTCTTTTAATGTCACTTAGATATGCATTTTTTGCGCTGTCTTATGTTTGGTTGATGGGGTCACGCTCCATCACGCAGCTCATATCTGTTTATCAGCGGATATATATGTGCGCCTGGCTTCTTTTGTCGTCTCTATCTTTTTCCTGTGTACGTCTTTTTTAGCGCACACCCTTTCAAACTAGACTAACACTGATGGCTAAAAAGATAACTGGTGAAATAATGAGGGCTAAGTGACAAGTGACAACCGTGGCCGCAGTGGCTCAGTGGTTATAACGCTTGGCTGCTGACCCAAATGACGAGAGTTCGATCCAGCTGCGGCAATGGAATTTCGATGGAGGCGAAGTTCCAGGGGCCCGTGTGCTGTGCGATGTCAGTGCACGTTAAAGAAACTCAGCTGGTCGAAATTTCCGGAGCCCTCCACTACCACGTCCCTCATAGCCCGAGTCGCTTTGGGACGTTGAACCCCCATAAACGAGCCTTAAAGACACAGCAGAACACTGCGGAGCGAGAGCAGTTCAGAAAAATCGCATATCCTGCCAAAAATGAAAGGGGCAGTACAGCAAGCCTCATAGGCAGTGCAAAAAGAAAAAAAAAAGACGTCAGGTTCAATTAACTGCGCATCTGCTGAAGGACAGCAGGAACACTGTGCCAGAAAACTTTTCAACCTGTACACGGTACAACGCCTAACAACTGTGAATGTACCAGACAACCAGAATAATGCTAATATATTTTGTTAATTCACAAGAAAGGGGATGTCAATCAATTAAAAAGCTTTTAATTATTAGATAACTATGGGAAAGAAACATGAAGCTTAATGAAAAGGCTTGAAATGCAACTGAAGGCAGGACGGCAAGCTATCGAAAGGTATAGATGTAATCACACAGTAGAGTAGGAGAGCGACACAAAGTAGAGATAAAAAGTACAGAAAGAAATGGGGCCTGGGAAGGGTATGTAACCAATTTCAAGAAAGGTCAATGTAGCACATACAGTCAAAGTTAGGGGCACAGCAGAGATGGTGGAAGGATGAGAGTAGAAGTTTCAGGGGATAAGACGCCCTCAAGTGGCACAGGACAGGGTTAACAGGCGCTCATTGGACAAATCCTTTGTTTGCAGTGAACAGTTTCTTAGGCCGATTTGATTATGAAAAATAAAAAATGGCATGCATCACAAGAAGGTTCGCTCACCAAACTCGTCTGGCCCACTGCCACTCGCCCCATCGATGGATGTCATTGCTGGGGCCAGTTCTGTGAATTAGGTTTAGTTAGAGTTCATGTCCTTACACCAAAATGCACATCAAAGGTACCGTAAAAACCCGCGTATAATACGAGGTTTTTTTCCCATAATTAGCGTCCTAAATTTCCACCTCGTACTATTTGCGGATCCGAATAAAAATTTTCGAAGTTGCTCGATGTTTTGGTTTCGTTTTTGCGGCGTGGCTATGGCTTCGCTTCGCTATTGGCGCGTGGCTACGGCTTGGCTTCGTTACTCTCGACAAATGACGTCACGACGTCGTTTCTTTGTTGATCCGTTGGGTGCGCCGGGGGGTCGCGGTGTGCCGTGCGCCTGTTGACAACACACGTGCTAGCATGTAAGGCACGCTTCGTGAAGTGGATATTGTTTTAGAGAGCACGATGTCACGGTCTCGAAAACAGTACTCGGCTACTTTCAAGCGATTTTGGCTGCGGAGAACATCGGCAACGGTGCGGCCGGGAGGCAGTTTGGTGTCGTCGAAGGAAGCATTCGTGGATGGCCACAACAGAAAGAAGCCCTTTTCGTGTGCAGCGGAATGCGACAAAGCTTTCGCGGCCGTTTGATGGTTGTGTAAACAAACCGTTTAAGGACGCAGTCAGGCGGTGCTACGCAGAGTGGATGCACTCAGGTGAGCCTGCAGTGACGCCAACCGGGCGGCTGAAGCGGGCTTAAGAAGTGCAGCATCTCGAACGCCCTCGATGGCACGGAAGATGAGTACATTTGGGATGATTTGTCGGACAAAGAAATGTTCGAAGAAAGCGCTACTGAAGAACAAAGTAATTGAAGTGAAGTGCGGGATGCGATTTGAATAAATGTCTTCTATGAGCTTGTGTTACTCGTATTATACGCGGGTGAAACTTTTTTTCCCATTTCGCGTCTCTAAATCTTAGCCCCGTATTATATTCGGGTTCGTATTATACGCGGGTTTTTACGGTATATTCACACAACGGATGAGGTCGCAAAAAGATCTCTAGCATCACCTCAAGTAAAGGCAGTGTCCGCATGCTGAAAGCATTCACACATGAGATGAAAACAGCAGATCTTGTCCTAATAGAAAAAAAACGCCCTCCTCTTTCCATCTGCAGACACCAATTGGTTGGCGTCAATTCGCGACGTCAAGCCACATAATGCACAGTTCACCCTCAAGATTTGCAATTCAGTCCACCGTGCGAATTCACCTTAAGATGACTTCCAAGAGCACTTACTTTAAGCTCTAAGATATACATGCATGGTGACACCTACAACATGCAATTTGATGAAGTAGCTTAGCTAAGAAAAAAGGGATGAGCAGCACACATGTGAGCTACTCAGGAACAAGAACCAGAGCTAATGTTTTAAACAGTTACTAGGCACATTACCATAGCATGAAAATGCACACACACCTCTCAACTGGCATGTTAGAAATACAAAACACTTCAGTAAACTATCTACACAACAATAGCACACCTTGCAAACATACACCACCTGGACTTTGTGTTTCCCAAATATAAGACATTCATTTTGTGCACAAAATTGCAACAAATAAACAAAGTAGCAGTGCCACCTAATTGGCCATTTAGAAACAAGGAGCAGAGGTATTATGAACAGCAGAGTTAGTTGTTGGCCTGGTTAGCATCACTGATTTAAGTTCATAGTTTTCCAGCCCTACGGAACACACACACATACATGAGCCGCCACGGCAGTTCAGTGGTTATGGTGCTCGGCTGCTGGCCTGTTAAGACACGGGTTCTATCCTGGCCGCGGTGGTTGCATTTCGATGGAGGCAAAATGCTAGAGGCCCGTAAATGCAAACTGCATGCAGGAGATCTAAAGAATGAGGACAGGTTCCAAACTTGTCAAGCACTGCAGTGATTGTACAGAGATTTTCAAGTGTGAAGATCCTTAGCAGAAGCAAGCCACTTGTGAAGGGACAGAGACGCATCATATTAAAAAAGCTGGTTCACAATGTGCGAGCAATACTTCAGTTGTATCATATAACACAGAAATGATGTTTCTTTCATAGTTTTGATGATAAAGGTGTGATAAGTTTGTTTTTTTCCTGCTCCGCTGGTCTGAAGGCATTTAAGCAGTGTCTGCGCCGTTAAATAACCAGTTGTCAGTGAGTGCTGTGTTTTATCCTTCTTCCCAACTTCAGTAAAACGGCAAGTTGAAGAAAACAGCGCAGCAACAGGCACAAGAAAGAAGATGGGACAGGTGCTGACTAGCAACTGAAGGTTTATTGAAAAGGAACACATAAAATATACTCTCTTCACAACCAAGAGCATGCATGAGCTGCGCGAACAACACTTATAAGCTATCAACTTCAGTCATGGTGGTCAAGATTCAACAGTTCACAGCCATGAACGGCCATCCGTCCTTGTTAATGATTGTGAACTATTGTATCCTGACCACCATGACTGAAGTTGACAGGTTATCAGTGTTGTTTGCGCAGCTCATGCACGCTCTTGGTTGCGAAGAGAGTATATTTTATGCATTCCTTTTCAATAAACCTTCAGTTGCTAGTCAGCACCTGTCTCATCTTCTCTCTTGTCCCTGTTGCTGCGCTGTTTTCTTCAAGTATCCTTCTTCCCTTCTTTGGTCATGCACCGTTGCACTGGAAAACTACAAATTTAAAGTACTCTCAACATTTGCCTGAACAATTTAGCACGTCTAAAATATGCTTATCTTCTGGTAGCCTCCAGCTGCTCACGATGATGGTCTCTTCTAATTCATGATGTGACAAGCAAAGCTGCATCCCTGCAAAAAAAAGAAAGAACCAAAAATTTCCTAATATAAGCATCTTGGTGGGCACACGTCTAATAACAAATCTTTTACAATCCTCAATGAGCACACACATTGGACAGCTCTGTACAAAGAACTTATGTCCAGTCATTTGGCTCAAACCAAAATAGTGAGAAAAAAATCCGCCCTTCCCTGGCAGCGCGAGCATATTTTAACAGCCTGAGCAACAAATTGTTCTGAAAGTGGCTAAAAAATGCATTCATTACATAAAAGACATCGACTATTCATGCCACCTAAAATTCCTCCAAAGCAAGCAAATAATGTACAAACAAAAATTCTCATTCCCGCACCTCACAGCAATGGCCAGTGCTGCTGTCTCGCTTGAATCCTGCCTTACAAGCGGACCTACTGGTGTCAGCCATGGGGACGGCCATTCAATTGCTTAAACCCACAAGGGCGTTTGTAGATGAAGGCGTAGCCGGCTGGAGGTGGTTGCACATCACTCCCTTTGTCTTCCCTCAATTGTACCATGGCGGGTGGCCGACAAAGTAAACTGAGCGAAGAGGGCAGGCCCAGCCTATAGTCTTTTTCAGCCTCACTGCTGTGCACAATTTGAAAGGCATAGTTGCTAACGGCCGATTCTACGTGGGCTACACAAGCTAGATCACAAACTGATGATGGGTGCAGGGGTCAAGTGGATGCAGCTAGCACAGGAAAGGGCTAATTTGGGGAATATGGGAGAGGCTGTCGCCCTGCTGCGAGTATAGTCCGGCTGATGATGATGAAGGATGATTGCATTCCAATGAATATTTCACTTTTCTTACCCTTGGTGCAAATCGCTGCACAGTCCCATAAATGTTGGTTATAAGAGTATACATCTGATTAAGAATGAGAGGGCAAATACTACACTACTGGCATGATGCAGCAGCGTCAGTGTTAAGTGAAAGAATAAATTCTGGTTCCTTGCTTACAATGTCGCTGGATCTATGCTATCTTCCAGTAGAATGCATGAGAGCTGGTGTAATGCCCTCGCACAAAGTGCAGACGTTAAGGAACATGCACAACTTGTTCTTCCAGAGAACGAAAAATCCC